>NC_063442.1:19735616-19973688 GCF_020379485.1 Brassica napus | reverse complement strand
CGGGAATCGTCGTCTCCGGCTCGGGAATCATTCTTCTCTCCGACTCGGGAATCGAAGTCTCCGGCTCGGGAATCATCTTCTCCGGCTCGCTAATCGTCTTCTCTCGGCTCGCTAACATCTCTCTTCTCTCTCCTTTCTCCGGCTCGCTAATCATCTCTTCTCCGGCTATCTAATCATCAGCGTCACACTCTCTACTCTCAAAATCGGTAACTTTTAAAATTAAAATAGGGTTTTTGAATTAAAATTTGGGAAGCTTGCGTTTTGATTTTGATTTGTGTGTTACTCGTTCTTATTAACAAGCGAAGCAAATGAAGACTTTGTGTGTTTTTGTATTTGTGTTATTTCAGGAAAGCCTTCCAGAAAAGTTTGAAATTTTTTTTTTCCTTGTTTACGCAGGATAGAAACAAGATGGGAGATTCAGTACCTCTAAAACTAGCACTGCCAGAGCTGAAGTATCCTATTGGTTCACAGCCAAAAGAAAAGTCAGCAATCAACCAATACTCTGGTTCAGATTATATCTCTATTGTCAAAAGCATCCTAAAACCAGATGAGATGATAAGAGTCCGAGGATCATTTCTGGGACCTGTAATGAAGCTCAGTGAGAGAGGATTGAAGTTATCAGCAAAGATAGTCTACGCCATTCTCACTAGAAGCATCGTTTCTGTCAAGGAGAATGAAGCCTGGTTCCATTTCGGTGCGCAGCCAATGAGGTTCTCTATAAGAGAATTTCATATGATGACAGGCTTGAAATGTAGTGGTGCATTAGAAGGACCACGAAGGGAAACCGAGAGATTTAATTGGGAATTGCTAAAGGGGCGTAGTCATAAGTTAAGTGACGTGGTGGACCAGCTCAGAAACACAAGAGAAGATGCTTCTGAGGAGAGAATATGCCTCGCAATGCTCATCCTGGTAGAGAGCATATTATTGCGGAAGAGCAAAGGAGGGAGTTTTCCTTTGGAATATGCGAAAAATGCACAGGATATGACATATCCATGGGGAAAAGAGGCTTACATTGTGCTCCTGAAGTCAATTCAAAACGCTGTCGCGAATCATTTGGAGAATAAATCCAAATTTGAGTTGCAAGGTTATCCTCTAGTATTCCTTCTTTGGATACTAGAGTCGATTCCTTTGCTAAGGAATAAGTTCAGTAAGTGTGTACCAACAGTTGAGGTTCCTGGGCCGACTTACTTGTGTGAAAAATACACTGAGATAGAGAATCCATCACTTGATAGGGTTTTACAGGTTGAAGCTGATACAAAGGTAAGCTTTTCCAAGTATATGTTTCTCAGTTTATTTGGCTTCTTCTTTTTATATGTTTCTCATTGGTCTTTTTTTGAAATATTCTCAGCTGAAGGTCCATTGCATACTACCTTCTATTCCTCATGATCCAGAAGATGATATCTCCATTGAAGACAAATATAGTGACGAGTTGGAAACAGTGAAAGATGTAACAAAGAAAGGGTACAAGATTACAGCCGATGACTGGGAAAATAGGTGTGTAGACACATTTGACACATTGGATGCTCTTATTCAAATGATGGCAAATAAGGAGACTGGCCAAGCTTCTACTCCGATTGATGAGGATTCAGTAAATGAAAAAGTGAACAGGATCATCACGGTAATGGAGGAGAATCTGAAGAGCATGAAGGATCGAATGTCATTACTGGAAGAAGAAAACATACATCTTAGAGCTCGTGTGTCAGAGTTGGAAGGAAACAGCAATGTTTTTCCCACTAACGTGACACAAAAGGTAAATTCTCAAAATCTTCTTTTACATTTGCATTTTCAAGTATTTTTTGGAAGATCTTGTACATATTCTTGAATGCCTTCCTAATATTTGACAAACAGCGATCCAGTGGGACACCTTTATCTCCAATGTCTCACACGCAACCATCCAGTGGGACACCTTTATCTCCAATGTCTCACACGCAACCATCGAGTGAGACACCTTTATCTCCAATGTCTCAACAGCCTAATTTGACACATGAGGTATGTAACCAATAAATATTGTTGAGTTTTGAAGTAATATTTGGAAAGCTTTTGTACTTCTTGAATGCATTCCTGATTTTTGCAGGAGACAATGATTGAATCAGCTGCATCTCCAAAGTCTCAACAAAATGAGGTATATGCTCAAAAATTTTTAAGAAAATATTTGGAAATTCTTGTACAAAATCCTGAATGCCTTCCTGATTTTTGCAGGATTACACGCAATCATCGAGTGAGACGCCTTTATCTCCAATGTCTCAACAGCCTAATTTGACAAATGAGGTATGTAACCAATAAAATATTGTTGAGTTTTGAAGTAATATTTGGAAGCTTTTGTACATATTCTAGAATGCATTCTTGATTTTTGCAGGACACAATGAATGAATCAGATGATGAAACTCCTGCCCTTGATACTCAAGTATTCTCTCCTAATCTGACAAAAGAGGTATATGCTCAATGATATTGTTTTCACAGTTGGAGTTTACAAATTAGTTTTGGGTGATTTTTTTTTACATATAAAGGCTTTTCTGATTTTTGACAGAAAGAAACAGAAACGTCTACCGGTGAGAGGCCATCCAATCCTAATCAAGATGGAAAACCAGATGATGAGGTAATATTTATTCTAGAAATTATAGTTGAATGTATTCATGATGGCCATTCCTGATATTTTTTTGCAGATTGTGAGAGAGAAATTAACAAGTGAGTCACCTGCTAGTCAGAGTCAAGTTTTGCAGAAAGAAACAGTAGAAATGAATGAGACACCTTCTTCTCCAATAGCTCCAAAGAGTATTGAAACTCCCGTTTATACTCCAAGTCAGACTCAGCAGGTACATGGTCAAAAAAAATCTTGGATTTTTAAGTTAATGTTTGGAAGCTTTAGAACGTACTCTGGATTGACTTCGTGATAATTTTTACAGATTGAGAGAGAGCCATCGGATGACACGCCTGCCCTTGATACTCAAGTTTTTACTCCTAATCTGACAAAAGAGGTATATGCTCAATGACAGTTGGAGTTTACAATTAGTTTTGGGTGATTTACATATATAGACCTTTCTAATTTTTGGCAGAGGGAAACACAAACCTCTACTGATGAAACGCCACCCAAAACTAATCAAGGAGAAGGAAAACCAGATGATGAGGTAATATTTACTCTAGAAATTATAATTGAATGTATTCATGATGGCCTTTCCTGATATTTTTTGCAGATTGTGATTGAGTCACCTGCTGCTCAGACTCAAGTTTTGCAAAAAGAAACACTGGAAATGAATGAGACACCTTCTTCTCCAATATCTCCAAAGAGTATTGAGGCTCAAGTTTTTACTCCAATTCAGAAACAGCAGGTAAATGTTCAAAAAATCTTGGAGATTTCAAGTAATGTTTGAAAGCTTTTGTACGTGTTTTTGATCCCCTACCTGACTTTTTTTTGTTTTTTTTGCAGACGGTAACAGAGGAAACGTATGAGGCTACACAGCCATTGACTGAGATCATTTCAGCAAACAATAAAAAGGTAAGCATAGAAATGTCTTTCATAAGTACAACTTGAATTTTAAATTGTAGAAACTTCTTCATAACTACCTCTTTTATTTTACTGTTATTACAGGAGGATACACATGCTGTGCATTACAGACCTTCCTCTCCATTGTCTTCACTAATTGCACTAGTTATTGAAGAAAATAAGAATGCTTTGGTAAGAAGAAATATTTAAAATGTTTAGGTAATATTTTTCTATTCAACTAACTCTTACCATTTACTTTTGTCTTATAGAGTGAGACAGAAACTGCGACCCAATATTTTTCTACAAGTGAAGGAGAGCATTCACAATCAAGCAGAAAGAATCAAGCGGAAGAATATCTCAAGGATACTACAGAACCTACTACTGAGCTAGTTTCCACAGATGTTTCGAAGACACAGCCTCTTACTCCGCAAACACAGCACCTTCAGACAAGTGAGGGAGATCAATCCGATGAGACACCATCAGAGCAGAATCAAGCAGAAGAAAATCTCAAGGATACTACAGAACCTACTACTGAGCTAGTTTCCACATATGTTTCGAAGATGCCGCCTATTACTCAGCAAACAGAGCATCTTCAGACAAGTGCTATAGATTTTTCAGAAAAAAACGAGGTATGCATCGAGTATATTTGATCTTTAATTATTATTCTAACAATTTAAAACCGCTGATGTTACTGAATCTTCATTTTTAATAGGTTGAAGTAAGCAGGCTTCTAGCTCACTTTCAAATAGGCGCAGAGGTTGAAATTTTGTCTACTGATGACGAAATATGGTATCCAGGAAAGGTTGTTGATCTTAAACTGTGTGAAGGACTAGAGGAGCTGACAGTTGAGTACACGACACTCTTCACAGACCAACATAGACTTCAGAAACTTCAGGATACTATCACGGCTGACAAAATACGTCCTGCAACACCAACTAGTGACCAAAAATCCTTTGAGATGATGGATAAGGTAGAAGCCTTCTACAACAATGGCTGGAGCAGCGGACAAATTAGCATGGTACTTGGTGATAACACATACTCGGTGTGTCTCTATACTTCTATGGAAACTATTCTATTCAAACATTCAGATTTGCGAATTCATAGAGAATGGAAAGATGGAGTCTGGAAGATGGCAGATAAGGTAAATCATAACTAGAATTATACTTCACGTGAATTGTTTGATATACATACATTTTAGTTTCAGGAATGGTTTCCAGAAATTCCGATTGCAACAAATTTGATAATATTTTGCTTGGTGTCTATTGTTTGATTAAAGGTGAAGCCTGATAAGAAAAGGAAAGCTGCTGCCTCATCACAAAATTCAGGAATGGATAATGTTTTCCTAAGAAGGAGCGAGAGGGTGCCTAAACGATCTAGAGACACAAAAACTCCATTCAAGTCTGACAGAAATCCGGCTTTAACTGTAATACCTGAGATTATACCTGCAGTTGATCCGTTTTCAACTCCTGCGGAACATAAGCTTTCAAGGCTTCAAAATTGGATGACATTAAAGCCCGGCATGCATGAAACGTAAGCATGTTTCTGTCCTTGTCTATATATTCTTATATTTATGTATAAGAGGTTTGGTAATTCCTTTGAATCTTTAATCGACTGCAGGTCCCTATCAATCAATGATAATAAGATAAGGAAATCTTTCTTTCAAAGCATGGAAAATGCAAAAAAGGACCTTAAGAAAGAGGTAATTTGTTTACATATGTTCTTGCCTTGAGCTTTTTTTTTAAAAAAAATTCAGGAAGGATTTGTTTAGTTTCAGGAAATTATATAGTAACAAATTAGATAATGTTTGCCTTTTTTTTTGCAGCACATTGATGGAGCCTTTGCAATGCTAAATTGCAGAAGAAATGAGAATGCTGCTTGGTTCCACAACTACAAGATTCCAAAGGCGTGCTTCCTACCTATGGAGTTCTTGCATTGCTTGCTCTCTGATGATTTGGCTTACAAGAAAGAAAAGGTCAAAGGTAAAAAGATTTTCAACGATTTATTTAAAGATACTGTGAGAGGGAAGGTATATCCAGAGAAGACATGGGGAGAAGATGTTGATGTTGTGTATGGGATTACTCTTGGAAAAAAAAGCAATGTCTGGATTGGGATGGAAATTCATTTGAAGAAGAAAAGAATCACAGTATATGATTGTTTTCAAAAGGAAAGCAACAGCATTGATATTCCTCAAGTGAAAAAGTTGGCAGGTATGTATAAACAATCTGTATTTGATGTATTCATCTGTTTCTTGGTTTGAAATATTCAACTGATTCTATCTTGATATTGATTTTTAAATATGACAGTGTTGATTTCTAATCTGCTGGTGGAATCTTCTGGTGATGAGGTAGATAAGGTGAAGATGATTCCATTTGAGATTGAGCAGGCACAAGGTTTACCCAAGACAAAACATCCTTTCAACTGTGGGATATTTCTTGTCAAGATTCTGGAGTGCCAGTCATTGAAGATAGGAGACATGACAAAGATTAATGATGACAATGCATTGGAGCTAAGGAGAACCTTGTCTTGTGAGATCTTCAACCAATTTGTGGATGAGAGCTTTGGGAAATGAGAATGATGCATGAAAACATTTTTTGTTTTAGTTAAGACTCGGTTTTAGTTATGACTGTTTATTTTGTTATGTTGTTGGCGTCTGGTTACATAAGAAAGATTGGAAGGATATCAAGTATTTTATTTGGGTATCATATATCTTGGAAGGTTAAAATATTGTTTCTGGATGGGTTTCCAGAAAAAAAGTTAAGTGTTTCAAATGTAAAAAAGAATGAAATGAGATTATATACTAAGGATTGGACATGTATATGGTAAGCTTAAAATTGTGATGTTTACAGACAACAAAAATTTAGAACCACAAAGGATCGAACCCAGAGGGAGAGAGTCTGCGTATTTGGATAGTGTGGGAGTTTAGCCACTAGGCCAAGAAGAATCATCTGTTATGGATTACATTTAATTTTATTTAACTCCAAACTGTAACACAAAAAAGAATTAAAATAGATTTTGAATCCACCACATATCGAACCCGGGGATAGAGAGACTTTTGAGTTATAAAAAGCCTTGGTTTAACCGCTGGTCTGAGGAGAATCATCTGTTAAAGAATATTACATAAGCATACTTAACCCAATTAATATAGGATAGGTTTCCAAAACAATACATTTCGATTGAAAAAAAACAAAACTCTTGCCGTCTCAACACTCTCGCCGTTTCAAACTTCTCGAATCTCACTCGTCTCCGCCTCTCGAATCTCTCTCTCATCTCCATATCTCTCGATCTCCGACGAAAACCCATCTCCAGAACTCTCTCTCTCTCGATCTTTTACGCGAGCTCTCTCTATTCTCCGAGAAAAACCATTTCTAGAGCTCTATCTCTTGAAGGTATGTTGCAGATTCAACCTTATGTGTGTTTTCTTTCTGAGAGATTGGTCTCCTGGTTTTTGCTTGTGTATAGACTTGCTCGTTTTAACCTAATATGATTCGTAGAATTCTAGTTCATGTGAAAGCATGTGTATAGACTTCGGGAAGGATTTGTATTTTTTCAGGAAACCCTTCCTGAAAATTGGATTTTAATTAATTTAGACAAATAAAATTTTTCTTGTTTACGCAGGATAGAAACAAGATGGGAGATCCATTACCATTAAGACTAGCACTGCCTGAGCTGAGGTATCCGATTGGATCAGAGCCAGAGAAGACGATATCGATAAACCAACACTCGATAGTTGCTTATATCAAAACTGTTAAGGAAATTCTAGGAAATGATGAGTTCAACAGAATAAGAGGGACGTTTTTGGGACCGGTGATCAAGCTTGGAGAGAGGTCTTTGAAATTATCAGCTAAGATAGTGCACGCAGTTCTCACCAAAAGCATCAAGACAGTGAAGAGACACGAAGCATGGTTCCATTTTGGTGCTCAGCCAATGAGGTTCTCTATAAGAGAATTCCACATGGTGACTGGTTTGAAATGTAGTGGTGAAGCAAGAGAACCACGAGAGGGAACCGAGAAATTTAAGTGGGACTTCCTAAAAGGGCGTACTCATACAGTAAAGGACGTGGAGAAGCAGCTCAGAAACACAAGAGAAGATGCTTCTGATGAGAGATTCTGCCTTGCAATGCTCCTCCTGATTGAGAGCATACTACTACAGAAGAGCCTTCTCGACGGTGGCACAACTTTTACTTTGGATTATGTGAAAATAGCGCAGGATATGGATGTCTTGATGACATACCCATGGGGGAGAACAGCTTATAATTTGCTGTTAAAATCACTTCAGAGAGCTGTCGACAAAAGCCTCGACAAAAACAATTATGATTTGCAAGGGTTCCCTATGGCATTTCTTATATGGATACTTGAGTCAGTACCTTTGCTACAGTATGCATTCAGTCAAGTTGTTCCTATTCTGAGCGTTCAACCGTCTACCCCAATATTTTTGTGTGAGAAGTACCTTCAAATAGCTTCTCCACAGCTGATAGATGTTCTCCTAATTGAAATCAAAGATCATGTAAGTTTTTACATTATTTTTTTCTTGTTTCTGTTTTGCCTTATGATTCTCCATTTAAAAGCTAATTATTTTTATGGTTTCAGCTTAAGGTCACATGCATCCTACCTCCTATTTCTAATGATCCAGAAGATGATGTTTGCATGGGAGACGAAGCTAATAAAGATCTGGATGACATGGCCGATTTATCCAAGAGAGGTTATAAGTTTAAAATTAGAGATTGGCGAAACATGTCAGTAGACCTATACGGTGCTAATGAAGAAATAAGAAGAGCATCTTTACTGTTTGGGAATGGAGGGATGAGTCAAGCTTCTACTTCGTATCAGGAGGAGTCTTTGGAATCAAAGATCAACAGAATCAGCGAGATGGTGGGAGATAATTTAAGGATCATGAACGATCGTTTGTGTTTGATTGAAAAAGACAGGAAACAGATTAAAGAACGTGTGACAAACCTAGAGAAACTACAAAGAGTTACTTCATATGAAACTCCAAACAATGAGGTAACTTTTTTTTCGGAAATTAAAATTAATGTTTATCTAGTTCTTGATTCAGTTTTGAGTTGTCAAGTAATTTTGGAAGATGTTATACATATTTAGGCTTGCCTTCCTAATTTTTGTTGTACTTGCACAGACTGACACAACTCCATTTCATGAGACGGCTTCCAGACAAGGTGAAGCCAATGCAGATCAAGCAGATGAACAACTTAACAATGAGGCAAGTATAATTTTGAAAACTGTTGGTATTTATAAAATTATGAATTTGGTACGTGTTCATAATCCCATTCCTGACATCAGGATACACGAGAGCCTATGAATGAGATCACGAAAGAGACACCTGGTTCTCCAATAGCTCAACAGAATATTGAGACTCCAGTCCTTACTCCAATTCAGACGCAGCAGGTACCTTCTTTAAAAAATTGGACTTTTCAAGTAATTTTTGGAAGCCCTTGTACGTGTTCATTCAACCATTCCTGAATTCAGGAGACTCACGAGCTTATGAATGAGATCATTTCACCAAACATTTCCGACACACAGCCAAATACCCGAGCTCGCAGAAATCTTTTAACAGAGCAAAATAAGGTATTACTTTCATTAAAACCTTTAATAAATACTCAGCAACTATCAAAATGACTGGATATCCTTGAATCTAAACCATCACAGGATGTAGAAAGCAGAGTTCAAAATCCCTTTGAGATCGGAGCAAATGTGGAGATTTCATCACAAGATGACAATACTTGTCATAAATGGTATCCAGGAAATGTGTTGGCAACATATTTGGTTGATGGGGTTGAGATGGTGAAAGTTGAGTACTTCGTCCCGTCTCTGGACGAAAAGAAGAGGAAAAGGAGTGTTGAGACACGTGTATCAATTGACAGAATACGTCCTCAACCACCACCTGAGAGATCTGGAGCGAAGAAAAGTTATGAGCTAATGCAGGACGTGGAGGCGTTCGACAATGGTGCCTGGTGCGCTGGAAAAGTTAAAGTCATTTTGTTTGATGGCTCGTGTTTTGTCTCTTTGAACAATTCTAAAGAACAAATTTACTTCCACCATTCTGAGATGCGAAAACCAAGAAAATGGGTAGATGGTGTTTGGGAGATGACAAAAAAGGTAAAACAAATGCCTTGGATCACTTGAATTGAAAAATAATGTCATTTGTTTAATATCTCGGTATTGATTTTCAGATGGAAGAAGAGCAGACGCAGAGTGTGAATCCAAGTGAAGGAGATGGTGATAAAAAGGTATGAAATATTTATACATCATACTAGGAATTAAGATATAAATGTATCTGAATTTTTGTCATTCAAAAAGGGGAAGGCGAAGGCTGTCGCTTGTAAGAAAAATGAAGCAGCTGGTCCATCAGAAGATGGTGTTGGGAAAATGGCAAAAGAGGTAATAAAAATGAATAAGATCCACTTGAATTGAAGTTCAGGTCAATAGTTTGATATATCGGTTTTGTTTCACAGATGGAAGTAAAGCAGGGTAAGAGTGTGAAACCAAGTCAAGACGATCATGCAAAAAAGGTATAAAAAATATTTTTACTTCATATTAGGAAGGCATTCAAGTATAAAGATAAAAACGATCCTGAATTTTTGTCTTTATTTTTAATTAAAGGGGAAGCCACATGTTGGTAAGAAGAAGAAAGCAAATGCTCAGCCAGTAGATTTGCTTCCTTTTCTACAGCGAGAAGAGAAGAGGCCAATACGACCTAGAAACCCTCCTATACCTGTAACACCTGAGGTAATCCTTCCAATTGATCCATTTGTGACACCTGAATTTCCTCGGTTTTCAAGGCTTGCACACTGGATGGATCTACGGGGCATATATCGTGTGTAAGCAACTTTTTGTCCTCGCATAAATATTCCTAATTTATTTTGTAAAAGTTTCGATTGATACTAGTTAATTTTATCAACTACAGACCGTTTTATATCAATGGAAAAGAAATTGAAAAAGAGTTCTTTCAAAAAATGGACGATGCAGAAAACAATCTCAACAAAGAGGTAATCAACACTCTGTTCTGTCTTCTATTTGATTGTGTCATATGTTTAGGAAGAGGTTGAGTTGAGCTATGCTAGATGTCCATGTTATAGCAGTTCTATATGAAGTTTCTAACTATATTGTTACATTGGCAGCACATAAATGTTGCATTTGAAATGCTAAATTGTAAGAGGGTTGAGCAAGGTGCTTGGTTCCGCAACAACAATCTTCCAGCAGCATGCTTTGTACCAGTCAAATTCTTAGAAGTGGTTGGGTACGCTTATGAATCTGTCAGGAAGCCACATAAGAAAAAAAAAAGTTATTGGAGGGCTGTGTAGGCGAACTTGTGAAAGGTTTAATACATCCAAAGAAGGTATGGCTGGAAGATGTTGATGTTATATATGGTGTCATTGAAGATAAGTTGAGCTGTCACTATATTGGGGTGGAGATACAATTGATGGACAACACAATCACACTCTTCCATTGTGGTCTTCCAAAAGCAAATATCAAACGTGCTCTTAATCAAATCCAAGAACTGGCAGGTAAAAATATTAGCTAATTTAGAAAATAAAAGTTTGTCACTTGCTGCTTGTGATTGTGATGCATTTTTACATATTCATTTTGTTGTCTGTTGGTGATTGATTTATTGTATAATTTTGGGTATTTATGACAGTGTTGATTAGTGCCATAAAGATGGAACTTCTTGGTGAAGAGGTTAATTTCGAAGATATCAGTCCATTTGAAGTTAAGTTTGCAGAAGGGCTTCCAAAGACAAAATTTCCATACAACTGTGGTATTTTTGTTGTGAAGATGCTGGAATGCAGGTCACTGGGATTGAAGAGCATGGCTAATATAAATGATGAAACTGCGATGGACTTACGAAGCAAGCTATGTTGTGAGATCTTCGACCAGTTTATGGATAAAGATTTCCAGGAAGGTCAAAGGAAGTGAAAATGTCATATTTGTTCTGTTTTCTACACTGTTTTTCTACTTTGATATTAATTATCCCTAACGTTTAAGTTTAAGTTTGTAATGAATTATCCCTAACGTTTTTTTCATTTAGATTGTTATTGAAAAATTTTTTAGGATGTATTGATGAATTGTCAAATGCTTATGGTACTTTTAGGATGGGTTTCCAGAAAAAGAGTGAGAAAGCAAAATGCACCAAAGCCTAGCATATTCCTTTAAAGTTTACAAAAAAAATGAAAAAGAAAGTGATCCGATGTTGATTGAACTCGTGAACTCTCGAAAGATGAATCAAAGTGTGCAGCCGCTGTGCCAAGGGTGTTATACTTGCCAAAAGATATAATAAAACGATAATAACTTGTAACTTTTGAATATTTAATTAAAAACAGAAAAAAGTGAAAATATACACAACGGGAATCGAACACGGCTTATTGTGTGATAAGGGTACACTAAGAGTAGAAGGGCTTGCCACTAGGCTACGTTGGATATTCGATAACAGAGTAAATGTGAACTCATTTATTCACAGACGATAGATTTATATAATCTGGATATCATTTTATGTATTCAGGATGGCTTTCCAAAAACAAATAAGCAAATCAGATAACCAAGTTATAAGAACACTAGGCCAAACCATTACAAAATAGTGAAAAACATTGAACAAGTTTTTTATTTAGGTTGTTAATTGAAGAAACAACACAAGAGAAACAAAAGTGCTTATTCATTTAAAATAAAAACTGAAAATCAAACATAATGTGGTCCTTAAAAACATAAAAAGAGAAGACGATAACATGAAATTACTCATGATGGAGCCAACTTTCGCCAAGTTTATCCCAATCAGGGACTTTGACCTTCACATCAGCAAGCATTCCTTCCGCTTCCGAGTGCTCTTCTTTGAGTTTCTCCAACTCAGCAGTTAAATCAAATTTTCCATCAGCTTTGATAATATCTTCAAGCAACTCGATTTGGACAGCAATTGAATTTGCTTTGCTGGATGCAAGATTCCAATCATTCTCAGATAGCCTGTATTCGTTGGACAAACGAAGAAGAGCCCTGTAATGTTCCACAGTTTCCTTCTTCCCCTTCTTGAAACCTTCGGCGGCATCACATCCGTAAACCTCCTCTATGGGACGCTTCATCATCTTCTTTGAACTTCCTTCCATTGAAACTTTGTCCTGCAACAAAATCGAAACTAAGATGTTACGATAAAATAGAAATAGAAAAAAGTTCATGAATTGAATGGAAAATGAGAAAAATCGAAAACTAACTTGTATTGCAAAAGGATATATCAAGCGAAATGAAGTGAGTGAATAAAAGGTCTGATATCGTCCCTTATATTTATAGAACAAAAAGGAACTCTTCGATTATTGAAGTCAGTTAAAATAAACTCTTGATTATTGTGGAACTCTTCGATTATTGAAGTCAGTTACTGAAATAACCAATCATATAACACCCAATCTTGACGAAAAGAAACTCTTCGGTTACTGAGTTACATGATGTCGTTTGGAAGAGACTCTTCGATTCCTGAGATATATGTTTGAACAAAAAAAAAAAATCACCCATTACTCGTAGGAGAGTCGAACCCGGGTCGAACAAATGTTTCGGTATCATAGGTTTCGTGGTTTAGCCGCTAGGCTGAGGAGAATCATCTGTTAGTTGCTTCCACATAATTGAATTTACCCATACAATTTATAGTATAATACATTGGAAAGATCTTTGATAGTTCAGGATGGGCTTCCGATTGCGACAAATGTGATTCCTGAGATATATGTTTGAACAAAAAAAAAAAATCACCCATTACTCGTAGGAGAGTCGAACCCGGGTCGATCAAATGTTTCGGTATCATAGGTTTCGTGGTTTAGCCGCTAGGCTGAGGAGAATCATCTGTTAGTTGCTTCCACATAATTGAATTTACCCATACAATTTATAGTATAATACATTGTATATTACAAAAGTTGGATGTTACAAAAGTTGGATGGGATTCCAGAATAGTTGAATATTACTGTGTTTTTTTCTAGCAAAGAAGTTTAAACTAAAAATTGAAATGAGATCAAAAGATAATGTTGTATATTACAAAAGTTGTAAGAAATCATACTTATTCAGGATAGGGTTCCAAAAGAAAAAATGTATATGGTCTTGTGCATATCATGTAACCATCAAATAGCCAAACATCCAAATAATAATCGATAAAAATGTAAAAATGTAGAACTTCATCCTATAGGCCTCTGGCATGTGATCTTGTTGTGCCCTCCTGTGCCACATCTGCTGCACTTGTGGGACTGAGATTTAGATCCAGGAACCCCAAACTCGCCAACGGATCTCTTTCTCTTTGTAGGAGGGCGTCCACTTTTCTTTTTGGTAGCTGGAGGTGGGCAAGACAGTTCATCAATATTCTCTGGATAGGTGGACGTTGACAACTCTCCACCAGGATGTATGCTTTCAGCATAAGCTTTAGCCCACGTTTCTGTCAAGTGAGAAGCATCAACAAAACGGTTTTCATCTCTCTTGATATGCTTAGCAGCAGCGATGGCATGGATGCAGGGGATCTTGTCAATGTCGAAAACATTACATGTGCAATGCCGCTTCTCCAAGTCAACAACAAACTTCATTGTTTCATTCTTCACCTCAAACTCGCTTCGATCAACTTGATACACATTCAACAACATTGCGGCCCCTAACCTAGATACCAATTTCTGAACAACTTTTGGAGTAACCAGGTGCTTATGTTTCGCAGCCGCTTCGCGTCGCTCAAAAAACCAAGTGGTCATCGTCAATCTGATAGTTTCAAGGAGAGAGATAATGGGCAACTCACGAGGCATCTTCAACATAGAATTGAGAGACTCTGCAATGTTGGTAGTCATGATATTATACCTGTTCGCAGGCGCATAGCTTCGTGCCCACTTCCTAAAATCAGACTCTTCCAGATACTTAGCCAATTCAGGACATTTATCCTTTATGTCCTTGAAGATTAACCAGAACTCGTGACACGTATAGGCATCAGCAGCGCTTTCCACCAGAGGTAGCAACCCAGTCTTCGCATATGTAGGAGTGATGTTGCGGAGCAGATGGATCCTGCAAATTCCATGGTGAGATAAGGGATATACATCCTCCAACGCTGAAGAAATGGAGTTAGCCCTGTCTGATACAAAAACAAGATCCGAAGCGTCCGGGATCTTCTGGCTCAAACCTCTAAAGAACCATTTCCAAGAGGCGCCGTTTTCTGCGTCAACCACTGCAAAGGCGAGAGGATATAGATGATAATTCCCATCTTGAGCACAAGCTGCCAATAAAGTCCCATTGAATTTTCCCTTCAGAAATGTACCATCTACTGCAATAACTCTCCTCATCAATGAAAATCCCCTTATCGATGGACCAAAAGCCACAAATGCATACTTGAACTTTCCTGCAGCATCAACATGTTGATAAGTCAAGGAACCAGGGTTTGTTTCTGTGATTTTATACAACCACCTAGACAAATTGTAATAGCTGTCTTCAGGAGTCCCTCTAACCAAAATCTGAGCTTCTTCTCTCACTCTCCAAGCTTGTTTGTAATTGATGTGAACACCATGCAGCATCCTGACCTGTTCAATGATCTGTTTCGGTTTGAGACCTTCCTTTTTTTCTCCATAATTGCTGGAAATCAAAGAACCCAACAACTTTGCAGATGCTTGTCTGTGGTTGGCTTTCCTGTGTGTTGTATCGCATGTATGCTCATGAACATACTTTTTAACAACGAAAAAATCTGAAACAGGTAGCTTGATAGCACGCATCCTCCACGTGCAATTTTCATCAACACAACTCAAAAGCACTCTTGACTTGTTAGAAGAGACAGTCTTGTACTCAAACTTCCACTCTAAAGCCCATTTCTTCATCCTCAACATCAACTCTCTCTTTGTCTTAAAATAGCTATTCACCTTAATATCGCCAGCTACTCTCGTGTTTGGTGAAAGTCCAATATGGACAGGGCTAAAATCCGGAAGAGCATTCAGAGGAACTGTAGAAACACCTTCATATAGAAAACTCTGCAAAAGTCAAGTAGTTCTGTAAGGCATAATACTTGATTATGAAGCATATCATGCAAACACAAACAGAAAAAGGGAATTAGGGACAATGTACCTGTTTTTCACTCTGCACAGTAGGAAGAATCACTGGATTGGCATTCAATGGAACAGTAGAAGCAAATGTATCAGAAGCTTGAATGTTACAGCTAGCTGAATCAGTACTAAAATCCGGAAGAGCATTCAGAGGAACTGTAGAAACACCTTCATATAGAAGACTCTGCAAAAGTCAAGTAGTTCTGTAAGGCATAGTACTTGATTATGAAGCATATCATGCAAACACAAACAGAAAAAGGGAATTAAGGACAATGTACCTGTTTTTCACTCTGCACAGTAGAAAGAATCGCTGGATTGGCATTCAATGGAACAGTAGAAGCAAATGTATCAGAAGCTTGAGTGTTACAGCTAACTGGATCAGTACTAACCTGCATAAGTCAAGTAGTTCTGTAAGGCATAATACTTGGTTATGAAGCATATCCTGAAAAGTCTAAGAAAAAATCATACAAACCTTAACACACAAACGACAGGTTCCATCAAATGCTCTAGTCTTGGAAATGAAAGTTCTGAGCTGACGAGTATTACCTATCGAGAGTGGGGGGAAACTTTCAATAATACATTTCATATCCAATGAAAAACCATAACTCAAACTGATTTCTTCCTCTTTAACACTAAAATCTTCAGAGACAATCTTCATCAAATCTTCATACAGTAGATCTTCTTCTATGGAAATGATTGATGCATTCCTCTTCAAATCAACAAGAAACTCCCACTGGAGAGATTCTTTTGAGATCCATTGTCCACAGATGCACAAAACTTCCATTGTTCTACAAAATCAACTTCAAATCATCAACAAATGAATAATATATAACAAAACCTAGATAATGTATAACAAAATGAAATGATTCAAACCTTAATCAAATCAGACACACGAGAGAGAGAATGAGATGAATAGACGTAGAAACGACAGATCAATTGAGAAACGACGACGACGATAAATAAACGGAGAGACGACGACGACGGATCAACGGAGAGGCGAAGACGACGACGGAGAGACGACGACGACGACGACGACGGAGAGACGACGACGACAAGGACGGGGAGACGACGACGGAGAGACGACGACGACGACGACGGAGAGACGAGAAGAAGAAGCGATGAAACGAGGACGGCGACAAATTGATTTCAAATTTGTTTTTTAAATTAGTTAAAGAAGGGGCATAAGGGTAAATTGCCCCTTTAATGAAACCTATTTTTGTGAATTCTGATCCTGAGTGCTAGTTTGGGGAGGAAAACTTCATTTAGTGTTCTTTGTGTCATTTTCTCTAAATACATACATAACTCCATTACAGGAAAACTAAAATAATCCATAAGATATCAAAAATAACAACAAAATTATTTAAATACATAAATAATCCATAATACATAATTTCAAGAATAAGTATGAAAATTCATAAGAACAACAAATAGAAGAATTCATTTATGATATTGCTATTACGTTGTATATCAAACCAAGTTAACAGAAAATTAAAAAGAAAAATAATGTATCAGAATAAGATAAGGGCAATTGTCAATAATAGCACCTTTTGAAGTTTATGTCCCAAAAATAGCACTCAGGATGAGAAGTCACAAAAATAGGTTTCATTAAAGGGGTAATTTACCCTTATACCCTTTGTTATAAGAATAAAAAAAAACATTTCATTTCCTTCGATCGCGAATCGTGTCGTCTCCTCTCGGGAATCTTCAAACCCTCACCGGCACTGTCGTCTCCGACTCGGGAATCGTCGTCTCCGGCTCGGGAATCATCTTCTCCGACTCGGGAATCGTCGTCTCCGGCTCGGGAATCATCTTCTCCGGATCGCTAGTCATCTTCTTCGGCTCGCTAATCATCTTCTCCGGCTCGCTAATCATCTTCTCCGGCTCGCTAATCATCTTCTCCGGCTCGCTAATCATCTTCTCCGGCTATCTAATCATCAGCGTCACACTCTCTACTCTCAAAATCGGTAACTTTTTAAAATTAGGGTTTTTGAATTAAAATTTGGGAAGCTTGCGTTTTGATTTTGATTTGTTTGTTACTCTTTCTTATTAACCAGCGAAGCAAATGAAAGACTTTTGAATTGTGGGAACACAAAGTTGTTGGAGCGTAATTCATCTCTTTGAGGTATGTTGCAGATTCAACCTTATGTGTGTTTTCTTTCTGAGAGATTGGTCTCCTGGTTTTTGCTTGTGTATAGACTTGCTCGTTTTAACGTAATATGATTGGTAGACTTCAGGAAGGATTTGTATAGACTTCAGGAAGGATTTGTATTGTTTCAGGAAACCCTTCCAGAAAATTGGATTTTTTTTTTCTTGTTTACGCAGGATAGAAACAAGATGGGAGATTCAGTACCTCTAAAACTAGCACTGCCAGAGCTGAAGTATCCTATTGGTTCACAGCCAAAGGAAAAGTCAGCAATCAACCAATACTCTGGTTCAGATTATATCTCTATTGTCAAAAGCATCCTAAAACCAGATGAGATGATAAGAGTCCGAGGATCATTTCTGGGACCTGTAATGAAGCTCAGTGAGAGAGGATTGAAGTTATCAGCAAAGATAGTCTACGCCATTCTCACTAGAAGCATCGTTTCTGTCAAGGAGAATGAAGCCTGGTTCCATTTCGGTGCGCAGCCAATGAGGTTCTCTATAAGAGAATTTCATATGATGACAGGCTTGAAATGTAGTGGTGCATTAGAAGGACCACGAAGGGAAACCGAGAGATTTAATTGGGAATTGCTAAAGGGGCGTAGTCATAAGTTAAGTGACGTGGTGGACCAGCTCAGAAACACAAGAGAAGATGCTTCTGAGGAGAGAGTATGCCTCGCAATGCTCATCCTGGTAGAGAGCATATTATTGCGGAAGAGCAAAGGAGGGAGTTTTCCTTTGGAATATGCGAAAAATGCACAGGATATGACATATCCATGGGGAAAAGAGGCTTACATTGTGCTCCTGAAGTCAATTCAAAACGCTGTCGCGAATCATTTGGAGAATAAATCCAAATTTGAGTTGCAAGGTTATCCTCTAGTATTCCTTCTTTGGATACTAGAGTCGATTCCTTTGCTAAGGAATAAGTTCAGTAAGTGTGTACCAACAGTTGAGGTTCCTGGGCCGACTTACTTGTGTGAAAAATACACTGAGGTAGAGAATCCATCACTTGATAGGGTTTTACAGGTTGAAGCTGATACAAAGGTAAGCTTTTCCAAGTATATGTTTCTCAGTTTATTTGGCTTCTTCTTTTTAATATGTTTCTCATTGGTCTTTTTTTAAATACTCTCAGCTGAAGGTCCATTGCATACTACCTTCTATTCCTCATGATCCAGAAGATGATATCTCCATTGAAGACAAATATAGTGACGAGCTGGAAACAGTGAAAGATGTAACAAAGAAAGGGTACAAGATTACAGCCGATGACTGGGAAAATAGGTGTGTAGACACATTTGACACATTGGATGCTCTTATTCAAATGATGGCAAATAAGGAGACTGGCCAAGCTTCTACTCCGATTGATGAGGATTCAGTAAATGAAAAAGTGAACAGGATCATCACGGTAATGGAGGAGAATCTGAAGAGCATGAAGGATCGAATGTCATTACTGGAAGAAGAAAACATACATCTTAGAGCTCGTGTGTCAGAGTTGGAAGGAAACAACAATGTTTTTCCCACTAACGTGACACAAAAGGTAAATTCTCAAAACATCTTCTTTTACATTTGCATTTTCAAGTATTTTTTGGAAGATCTTGTACATATTCTTGAATGCCTTCCTAATATTTGACAAACAGCGATCCAGTGGGACACCTTTATCTCCAATGTCTCACACGCAACCATCGAGTGAGACACCTTTATCTCCAATGTCTCACACGCAACCATCGAGTGAGACACCTTTATCTCCAATGTCTCAACAGCCTAATTTGACACATGAGGTATGTAACCAATAAATATTGTTGAGTTTTGAAGTAATATTTGGAAAGCTTTTGTACTTCTTGAATGCATTCCTGATTTTTGCAGGAGACAATGATTGAATCAGCTGCATCTCCAAAGTCTCAACAAAATGAGGTATATGCTCAAAAATTTTTAAGAAAATATTTGGAAATTCTTGTACAAAATCCTGAATGCCTTCCTGATTTTTGCAGGATTACACGCAACCATCGAGTGAGACGCCTTTATCTCCAATGTCTCAACAGCCTAATTTGACACATGAGGTATGTAACCAATAAAATATTGTTGAGTTTTGAAGTAATATTTGGAAGCTTTTGTACATATTCTTGAATGCATTCTTGATTTTTGCAGGAGACAATGAATGAATCAGATGATGAAACTCCTGCCCTTGATACTCAAGTATTCTCTCCTAATCTGACAAAAGAGGTATATGCTCAATGATATTGTTTTCACAGTTGGAGTTTACAAATTAGTTTTGGGTGATTTTTTTTTACATATAAAGGCTTTTCTGATTTTTGACAGAAAGAAACAGAAACGTCTACTCCAATAGCTCCAAAGAGTATTGAAACTCCCGTTTATACTCCAAGTCAGACTCAACAGGTACATGGTCAAAAAAAAATCTTGGATTTTTAAGTTAATGTTTGGAAGCTTTAGAACGTACTCTGGATTGACTTCGTGATAATTTTTACAGATTGAGAGAGAGCCATCGGATGACACGCCTGCCCTTGATACTCAAGTTTTTACTCCTAATCTGACAAAAGAGGTATATGCTCAATGACAGTTGGAGTTTACAATTAGTTTTGGGTGATTTACATATATAGACCTTTCTAATTTTTGGCAGAGGGAAACACAAACCTCTACTGATGAAACGCCACCCAAAACTAATCAAGAAGAAGGAAAACCAGATGATGAGGTAATATTTACTCTAGAAATTATAATTGAATGTATTCATGATGGCCTTTCCTGATATTTTTTGCAGATTGTGATTGAGTCACCTGCTGCTCAGACTCAAGTTTTGCAAAAAGAAACACTGGAAATGAATGAGACACCTTCTTCTCCAATATCTCCAAAGAGTATTGAGGCTCAAGTTTTTACTCCAATTCAGAAACAGCAGGTAAATGTTCAAAAAATCTTGGAGATTTCAAGTAATGTTTGAAAGCTTTTGTACGTGTTTTTGATCCCCTACCTGACTTTTTTTTGTTTTTTTTGCAGACGGTAACAGAGGAAACGTATGAGGCTACACAGCCATTGACTGAGATCATTTCAGCAAACAATAAAAAGGTAAGCATAGAAATGTCTTTCATAAGTACAACTTGAATTTTAAATTGTAGAAACTTCTTCATAACTACCTCTTTTATTTTACTGTTATTACAGGAGGATACACATGCTGTGCATCACACACCTTCCTCTCCATTGTCTTCACTAATTGCACTAGTTATTGAAGAAAATAAGAATGCTTTGGTAAGAAGAAATATTTAAAATGTTTATGTAATATTTTTCTATTCAACTAACTCTTACCATTTACTTTTGTCTTATAGAGTGAGACAGAAACTGCGACCCAATATTTTTCTACAAGTGAAGGAGAGCATACACAATCAAGCAGAAAGAATCAAGCAGAAGAATATCTCAAGGATACTACAGAACCTACTACTGAGCTAGTTTCCACAGATGTTTCGAAGACACAGCCTCTTACTCCGCAAACACAGCACCTTCAGACAAGTGAGGGAGATCAATCCGATGAGACACCATCAGAGCAGAATCAAGCAGAAGAAAATCTCAAGGATACTACAGAACCTACTACTGAGCTAGTTTCCACATATGTTTCGAAGATGCCGCCTATTACTCAGCAAACAGAGCATCTTCAGACAAGTGCTATAGATTTTTCAGAAACAAACGAGGTATGCATCGAGTATATTTGATCTTTAATTATTATTCTAACAATTTAAAACCGCTGATGTTACTGAATCTTCATTTTTAATAGGTTGAAGTAAGCAGGCTTCTAGCTCACTTTCAAATAGGCGCAGAGGTTGAGATTTTGTCTACTGATGACGAAATATGGTATCCAGGAAAGGTTGTTGATCTTAAACTGTGTGAAGGACTAGAGGAGCTGACAGTTGAGTACACGACACTCTTCACAGACCAACATAGACTTCAGAAACTTCAGGATACTATCACGGCTGACAAAATACGTCCTGCAACACCAACTAGTGACCAAAAATCCTTTGAGATGATGGATAAGGTAGAAGCCTTTTACAACAATGGCTGGAGCAGCGGACAAATTAGCATGGTACTTGGTGATAACACATACTCGGTGTGTCTCTATACTTCTATGGAAACTATTCTATTCAAACATTCAGATTTGCGAATTCATAGAGAATGGAAAGATGGAGTCTGGAAGATGGCAGATAAGGTAAATCATAACTAGAATTATACTTCACGTGAATTGTTTGATATACATACATTTTAGTTTCAGGAATGGTTTCCAGAAATTCCGATTGCAACAAATTTGATAATATTTTGCTTGGTGTCTATTGTTTGATTAAAGGTGAAGCCTGATAAGAAAAGGAAAGCTGCTGCCTCATCACAAAATTCAGGAATGGATAATGTTTTCCTAAGAAGGAGCGAGAGGGTGCCTAAACGATCTAGAGACACAAAAACTCCATTCAAGTCTGACAGAAATCCGGCTTTAACTGTAATACCTGAGATTATACCTGCAGTTGATCCGTTTTCAACTCCTGCGGAACATAAGCTTTCAAGGCTTCAAAATTGGATGACATTAAAGCCCGGCATGCATGAAACGTAAGCATGTTTCTGTCCTTGTCTATATATTCTTATATTTATGTATAAGAGGTTTGGTAATTCCTTTGAATCTTTAATCGACTGCAGGTCCCTATCAATCAATGATAATAAGATAAGGAAATCTTTCTTTCAAAGCATGGAAAATGCAAAAAAGGACCTTAAGAAAGAGGTAATTTGTTTACATATGTTCTTGCCTTGAGCTTTTTTTTTAAAAAAAAATTCAGGAAGGATTTGTTTAGTTTCAGGAATTATATAGTAACAAATTAGATAATGTTTGCCTTTTTTTTTGCAGCACATTGATGGAGCCTTTGCAATGCTAAATTGCAGAAGAAATGAGAATGCTGCTTGGTTCCACAACTACAAGATTCCAAAGGCGTGCTTCCTACCTATGGAGTTCTTGCATTGCTTGCTCTCTGATGATTTGGCTTACAAGAAAGAAAAGGTCAAAGGTAAAAAGATTTTCAACGATTTATTTAAAGATACTGTGAGAGGGAAGGTATATCCAGAGAAGACATGGGGAGAAGATGTTGATGTTGTGTATGGGATTACTCTTGGAAAAAAAAGCAATGTCTGGATTGGGATGGAAATTCATTTGAAGAAGAAAAGAATCACAGTATATGATTGTTTTCAAAAGGAAAGCAACAGCATTGATATTCCTCAAGTGAAAAAGTTGGCAGGTATGTATAAACAATTTGTATTTGATGTATTCAACTGTTTCTTGGTTTGAAATATTCAACTGATTCTATCTTGATATTGATTTTTAAATATGACAGTGTTGATTTCTAATCTGCTGGTGGAATCTTCTGGTGATGAGGTAGATAAAGTGAAGATGATTCCATTTGAGATTGAGCAGGCACAAGGTTTACCCAAGACAAAACATCCTTTCAACTGTGGGATATTTCTTGTCAAGATTCTGGAGTGCCAGTCATTGAAGATAGGAGACATGACAAAGATTAATGATGACAATGCATTGGAGCTAAGGAGAACCTTGTCTTGTGAGATCTTCAACCAATTTGTGGATGAGAGCTTTGGGAAATGAGAATGATGCATGAAAACATTTTTTGTTTTAGTTAAGACTCGGTTTTAGTTATGACTGTTTATTTTGTTATGTTGTTGGCGTCTGGTTACATAAGAAAGATTGGAAGGATATCAAGTATTTTTTTTGGGTATCATATATCTTGGAAGGTTAAAATAATGTTTCTGGATGGGTTTCCAGAAAAAAAGTTAAGTGTTTCAAATGTAAAAAAGAATGAAATGAGATTATATACTAAGGATTGGACATGTATATGGTAAGCTTAAAATTGTGATGTTTACAGACAACAAAAATTTAGAACCACAAAGGATCGAACCCAGAGGGAGAGAGTTTGCGTATTTGGATAGTGTGGGAGTTTAGCCACTAGGCCAAGAAGAATCATCTGTTAATGGATTACATTTAATTTTATTTAACTCCAAACTGTAACACAAAAAAAAATTAAAATTGATTTTGAATCCACCACATATCGAACCCGGGGATAGAGAGACTTTTGAGTTATGAAATGCCTTGGTTTAACCGCTGGTCTGAGGAGAATCATCTGTTAAAGAATATTACATAAGCATACTTAAACCAATTAATATAGGATAGGTTTCCAAAACAATACATTTCGATTGAAAAAAGACAAAACTCTTGCCGTCTCAACACTCTCGCCGTTTCAAACTTCTCGAATCTCACTCGTCTCCGCCTCTCGAATCTCTCTCTCATCTCCATATCTCTCGATCTCCGACGAAAACCCATCTCCAGAACTCTCTCTCTCTCGATCTTTTACGCGAGCTCTCTCTATTCTCCGAGAAAAACCATTTCTAGAGCTCTATCTCTTTAAGGTATGTTGCAGATTCAACCTTATGTGTGTTTTCTTTCTGAGAGATTGGTCTCCTGGTTTTTGCTTGTGTATAGACTTGCTCGTTTTAACCTAATATGATTGGTAGAATTCTAGTTCATGTGAAAGCATGTGTATAGACTTCAGGAAGGATTTGTATTGTTTCAGGAAACCCTTCCTGAAAATTGGATTTTAATTAATTTAGACAAATAAAATTTTTCTTGTTTACGCAGGATAGAAACAAGATGGGAGATCCATTACCATTAAGACTAGCACTGCCTGAGCTGAGGTATCCGATTGGATCAGAGCCAGAGAAGACGATATCGATAAACCAACACTCGATAGTTGCTTATATCAAAACTGTTAAGGAAATTCTAGGAAATGATGAGTTCAACAGAATAAGAGGGACGTTTTTGGGACCGGTGATCAAGCTTGGAGAGAGGTCTTTGAAATTATCAGCTAAGATAGTGCACGCAGTTCTCACCAAAAGCATCAAGACAGTGAAGAGACACGAAGCATGGTTCCATTTTGGTGCTCAGCCAATGAGGTTCTCTATAAGAGAATTCCACATGGTGACTGGTTTGAAATGTAGTGGTGAAGCAAGAGAACCACGAGAGGAAACCGAGAAATTTAAGTGGGACTTCCTAAAAGGGCGTACTCATACAGTAAAGGACGTGGAGAAGCAGCTCAGAAACACAAGAGAAGATGCTTCTGATGAGAGATTCTGCCTTGCAATGCTCCTCCTGATTGAGAGCATACTACTACAGAAGAGCCTTCTCGACGGTGGCACAACTTTTACTTTGGATTATGTGAAAATAGCGCAGGATATGGATGTCTTGATGACATACCCATGGGGGAGAACAGCTTATAATTTGCTGTTAAAATCACTTCAGAGAGCTGTCGACAAAAGCCTCGACAAAAACAATTATGATTTGCAAGGATTCCCTATGGCATTTCTTATATGGATACTTGAGTCAGTACCTTTGCTACAGTATGCATTCAGTCAAGTTGTTCCTATTCTGAGCGTTCAACCGTCTACCCCAATATTTTTGTGTGAGAAGTACCTTCAAATAGCTTCTCCACAGCTGATAGATGTTCTCCTAATTGAAATCAAAGATCATGTAAGTTTTTACATTATTTTTTTCTTGTTTCTGTTTTGCCTTATGATTCTCCATTTAAAAGCTAATTATTTTTATGGTTTCAGCTTAAGGTCACATGCATCCTACCTCCTATTTCTAATGATCCAGAAGCTGATGTTTGCATGGAAGACGAAGCTAATAAAGATCTGGATGACATGGCCGATTTATCCAAGAGAGGTTATAAGTTTAAAATTAGAGATTGGCGAAACATGTCAGTAGACCTATACGGTGCTAATGAACAAATAAGAAGAGCATCTTTACTGTTTGGGAATGGAGGGATGAGTCAAGCTTCTTCTTCGTATCAGGAGGAGTCTTTGGAATCAAAGATCAACAGAATCAGCGAGATGGTGGGAGATAATTTAAGGATCATGAACGATCGTTTGTGTTTGATTGAAAAAGACAGGAAACAGATTAAAGAACGTGTGACAAAACTAGAGAAACTACAAAGAGTTACTTCATATGAAACTCCAAACAATGAGGTAACTTTTTTTCGGAAATTAAAATTAATGTTTATCTAGTTCTTGATTCAGTTTTTTTTTTGAGTTGTCAAGTAATTTTGGAAGATGTTATACATATTTAGGATTGCCTTCCTAATTTTTGTTGTACTTGCACAGACTGACACAACTCCATTTCATGAGACGGCTTCCAGACAAGGTGAAGCCAATGCAGATCAAGCAGATGAACAACTTAACAATGAGGCAAGTATAATTTTGAAAACTGTTGGTATTTATAAAATTATGAATTTGGTTGTACTTAAATTAATTTTTGGAAGTTCTTGTACGTGTTCATAATCCCATTCCTGACTTCAGGATACACGAGAGCCTATGAATGAGATCACGAAAGAGACACCTGGTTCTCCAATAGCTCAACAGAATATTGAGACTCCAGTCCTTACTCCAATTCAGACGCAGCAGGTACCTTCTTTAAAAAATTGGACTTTTCAAGTAATTTTTGGAAGCCCTTGTACGTGTTCATTCAACCATTCCTGAATTCAGGAGACTCACGAGCTTATGAATGAGATCATTTCACCAAACATTTCCGACACACAGCCAAATACCCGAGCTCGCAGAAATCTTTTAACAGAGCAAAATAAGGTATTACTTTCATTAAAACCTTTAATAAATATACAGCAACTATCAAAATGACTGGATATCCTTGAATCTAAACCATCACAGGATGTAGAAAGCAGAGTTCAAAATCCCTTTGAGATCGGAGCAAATGTGGAGATTTCATCACAAGATGACAATACTTGTCATAAATGGTATCCAGGAAATGTGTTGGCAACATATTTGGTTGATGGGGTTGAGATGGTGAAAGTTGAGTACTCCGTCCCGTCTCTGGACGAAAAGAAGAGGAAAAGGAGTGTTGAGACACGTGTATCAATTGACAGAATACGTCCTCAACCACCACCTGAGAGATCTGGAGCGAAGAAAAGTTATGAGCTAATGCAGGACGTGGAGGCGTTCGACAATGGTGCCTGGTGCGCTGGAAAAGTTAAAGTCATTTTGTTTGATGGCTCGTGTTTTGTCTCTTTGAACAATTCTAAAGAACAAATTTACTTCCACCATTCTGAGATGCGAAAACCAAGAAAATGGGTAGATGGTGTTTGGGAGATGACAAAAAAGGTAAAACAAATGCCTTGGATCACTTGAATTGAAAAATAATGTCATTTGTTTAATATCTCGGTATTGATTTTCAGATGGAAGAAGAGCAGACGCAGAGTGTGAATCCAAGTGAAGGAGATGGTGATAAAAAGGTATGAAATATTTATACATCATACTAGGAATTAAGATATAAATGTATCTGAATTTTTGTCATTCAAAAAGGGGAAGGCGAAGGCTGTCGCTTGTAAGAAAAATGAAGCAGCTGGTCCATCAGAAGATGGTGTTGGGAAAATGGCAAAAGAGGTAATAAAAATGAATAAGATCCACTTGAATTGAAGTTCAGGTCAATAGTTTGATATATCGGTTTTGTTTCACAGATGGAAGTAAAGCAGGGTAAGAGTGTGAAACCAAGTCAAGACGATCATGCAAAAAAGGTATAAAAAATATTTTTACTTCATATTAGGAAGGCATTCAAGTATAAAGATAAAAACGATCCTGAATTTTTGTCTTTATTTTTAATTAAAGGGGAAGCCTGATGTTGGTAAGAAGAAGAAAGCAAATGCTCAGCCAGTAGATTTGCTTCCTTTTCTACAGCGAGAAGAGAAGAGGCCAATACGACCTAGAAACCCTCCTATACCTGTAACACCTGAGGTAATCCTTCCAATTGATCCATTTGTGACACCTGAATTTCCTCGGTTTTCAAGGCTTGCACACTGGATGGATCTACGGGGCATATATCGTGTGTAAGCAACTTTTTGTCCTCGCATAAATATTCCTAATTTATTTTGTAAAAGTTTCGATTGATACTAGTTAATTTTATCAACTACAGACCGTTTTATATCAATGGAAAAGAAATTGAAAAAGAGTTCTTTCAAAAAATGGACGATGCAGAAAACAATCTCAACAAAGAGGTAATCAACACTCTGTTCTGTCTTCTATTTGATTGTGTCATATGTTTAGGAAGAGGTTGAGTTGAGCTATGCTAGATGTCCATGTTATAGCAGTTCTATATGAAGTTTCTAACTATATTGTTACATTGGCAGCACATAAATGTTGCATTTGAAATGCTAAATTGTAAGAGGGTTGAGCAAGGTGCTTGGTTCCGCAACAACAATCTTCCAGCAGCATGCTTTGTACCAGTCAAATTCTTAGAAGTGGTTGGGTACGCTTATGAATCTGTCAGGAAGCCACATAAGAAAAAACAAACGTTATTGGAGGGCTGTGTAGGCGAACTTGTGAAAGGTTTAATACATCCAAAGAAGGTATGGCTGGAAGATGTTGATGTTATATATGGTGTCATTGAAGATAAGTTGAGCTATCACTATATTGGGGTGGAGATACAATTGATGGACAACACAATCACACTCTTCCATTGTGGTCTTCCAAAAGCAAATATCAAACGTGCTCTTAATCAAATCCAAGAACTGGCAGGTAAAAACTCTTGTGATTTATTAATTTTATCATTCAGTGTAGAAAAATCAGTTTAATTTATATTGTTACATTGATAATGGATAGGATTGTGAAAGTATGCGTATCCTGAAAAAAGAATTTTAGCTAATTTAGAAAATAAAAGTTTGTCACTTGCTGCTTGTGCTTGTGATGCATTTTTACATATTCATTTTGTTGTCTGTTGGTGATTGATTTATTGTATAATTTTGGGTATTTATGACAGTGTTGATTAGTGCCATAAAGATGGAACTTCTTGGTGAAGAGGTTAATTTCGAAGATATCAGTCCATTTGAAGTTAAGTTTGCAGAAGGGCTTCCAAAGACAAAATTTCCATACAACTGTGGTATTTTTGTTGTGAAGATGCTGGAATGCAGGTCACTGGGATTGAAGAGCATGGCTAATATAAATGATGAAACTGCGATGGACTTACGAAGCAAGCTATGTTGTGAGATCTTCGACCAGTTTATGGATAAAGATTTCCAGGAAGGTCAAAGGAAGTGAAAATGTCATATTTGTTCTGTTTTCTACTCTGTTTTTCTACTTTGATATTAATTATCCCTAACGTTTAAGTTTAAGTTTGTAATGAATTGTCCCTAACGTTTTTTTCATTTAGATTGTTATTGAAAATTTTTTAGGATGTATTGATGAATTGTCAAATGCTTATGGTACTTTTAGGATGAGTTTCCAGAAAAAGAGTGAGAAAGCAAAATGCACCAAAGCCTAGCAAATCCCTTTAAAGTTTACAAAAAAAAATGAAAAAGAATGTGATCCGAAGATTGAACTCGTGAACTCTCGAAAGATGAATCAAAGTGTGCAGCCGCTGTGCCAAGGGTGTTATACTTGCCAAAAGCTATAATAAAACGAAAATAACTTTTGAATATTTAATTAAAAACAGAAAAAAGTGTAAGTATACACAACGGGGATCGAACACGGCTTATTGTGTGATAAGGGTACACTAAGAGTAGAAGGGCTTGCCACTAGGCTACGGTGGATATTCTATAACAGAGTAAATGTGAACTTATTTATTCACAGACGATAGATTTATATAATCTGGATATCATTTTAGTATTCAGGATAGCTTTCCAAAAACAAATTCCTTTAAAGTTTACAAAAAAAAAATTAAAAAGAATGTGATCTGATGTTGATTGAACTCGTGAACTCTCGAAAGATGAATCAAAGTGTGCAGCCGTTGTACCAAGGGTGTTATACTTGCCAAAAGCTATAATAAAACGAAAATAACTTTTGAATATTTAATTAAAAACAGAAAAAAATGTGAGTATACACAACGGGGATCGAACACGGCTTATTGTGTGATAAGGGTACACTAAGAGTAGAAGGGCTTGCCACTAGGCTACGGTGGATATTCGATAACAGAGTAAATGTGAACTTATTTATTCACAGACGATAGATTTATATAATCTGGATATCATTTTATGTATTCAGGATGGCTTTCCAAAAACAAATAAGCAAATCAGATAACCAAGTTACAAGAACACTAGGCCAAACCATTACAAAATAGTGAAAAACATTGAACAAGTTTTTTATTTAGGTTGTTAATTGAAGAAACAACACAAGAGAAACAAAAGTACTTATTCATTTAAAATAAAAACTGAAAATCAAACATAATGTGGTCCTTAAAAACATAAAAAGAGAAGATGATAACATGAAATTACTCATGACACAGCCAACTTTCGCCAAGTTTATCCCAATCAGGGACTTTGACCTTCACATCAGCAAGCATTCCTTCCGCTTCCGAGTGCTCTTCTTTGAGTTTCTCCAACTCAGCAGTTAAATCAAATTTTCCATCAGCTTTGATAATATCTTCAAGCAACTCGATTTGGACAGCAATTGAATTTGCTTTGCTGGATGCCAGATTCCAATCATTCTCAGATAGCCTGTATTCGTTGGACAAACGAAGAAGAGCCCTGTAATGTACCACAGTTTCCTTCTTCCCCTTATTGAAACCTTCGGCGGCATCACATCCGTAAACCTCCTCTATGGGACGCTTCATCATCTTCTTTGAACTTCCTTCCATTGAAACTTTGTCCTGCAACAAAATCGAAACTAAGATGTTACGATAAAATAGAAATAGAAAAAAGTTCATGAATTGAATGGAAAATGAGAAAAATCGAAAACTAACTTGTATTGCAAAAGGATAAATCAGACGAAATGAAGTGAGTGAATAAAAGGTCTGATATCGTCCCTTATATTTATAGAACTAAAAGGAACTCTTCGATTATTGAAGTCAGTTAAAATAAACTCTTGATTATTGTGGAACTCTTTGATTATTGAAGTCAGTTACTGAAATAACCAATCATATAACAGCCAATCTTGACGAAAAGAAACTCTTCGGTTACTGAGTTACATGATGTCGTTTGGAAGAGACTCTTCGATTCCTGAGATATATGTTTGAACAAAAAAAAAAAATCAACCATTACTCGTAGGAGAGTCGAACTAGGGTCGAACAAATGTTTCGGTATCATAGGTTTCGTGGTTTAGCCGCTAGGCTGAGGAGAATCATCTGTTAGTTGCTTCCACATAATTGAATTTAGCCATACAATTTATAGTATAATACATTGGAAAGATCTTTGATAGTTCAGGATGGGCTTCCAGAGTATGCATGAATAATATACATGAATATTAGTGTGCTTCTTTCTTAAACTAGAAAAAAATGAAATGAGATCAAAACTAAGGATTAATATCTACACATTTGGAAAATTTGATAATGTGATTTGCAAATTTTGGAGGAAAAAAAAATATATATACACATCTCATAGGATTCGAACCTGAAGATGACTAGGAGGAAAGAGGGAGTTAAGGTGTAGTAGCCACTAGGCCAAGTTAATTTCAGTCATTACATGTTGTAAGTAAAGTAATATATTTCTTTTATTTTTATTCAACTTAAATTTTTTTTAAAAACTCTGATTAGTAGGGAAATCGAACCCGGGTCGAGTCAAGCGTTACAATTTCGACAGATAGGTGTTTTAGCCGCTAGACCGAGGAGAATCATCTGTGCCACTTTTCCACATAATTATTCTTAACAGAAAATGTTGTATTATAAACCTTGGAAAGGAACTCGGTATTTCTGGATGGGATTCCAGAATAGTTGAATATTACTGTGTTTTTTTCTAGCAAAGAAGTTTAAACTAAAAATTGAAATGAGATCAAAAGATAATGTTGTATATTACAAAAGTTGGAAGAAATCATACTTATTCAGGATAGGGTTCCAAAAGAAAAAATGTATATGGTCTTGTGCATATCATGTAACCATCAAATAGCCAACATCCAAATAATAATCGATAAAAATGTAAAAATGTAGAACTTCATCCTATAGGCCTCTGGCATGTGATCTTGTTGTGCCCTCCTGTGCCACATCTGCTGCACTTGTGGGACTGAGATTTAGATCCAGGAACCCCAAACTCGCCAACGGATCTCTTTCTCTTTGTAGGAGGGCGTCCACTTTTCTTTTTGGTAGCTGGAGGTGGGCAAGACAGTTCATCAATATTCTCTGGATAGGTGGACGTTGACAACTCTCCACCAGGATGTATGCTTTCAGCATAAGCTTTAGCCCACGTTTCTGTCAAGTGAGAAGCATCAACAAAACGGTTTTCATCTCTCTTGATATGCTTAGCAGCAGCGATGGCATGGATGCAGGGGATCTTGTCAATGTCGAAAACATTACATGTGCAATGCCGCTTCTCCAAGTCAACAACAAACTTCATTGTTTCATCCTTCACCTCAAACTCGCTTCGATCAACTTGATACACATTCAACAACATTGCGGCCCCTAACCTAGATACCAATTTCTGCACAACTTTTGGAGTAACCAGGTGCTTATGTTTCGCAGCCGCTTCGCGTCGCTCAAAAAACCAAGTGGTCATCGTCAATCTGATAGTTTCAAGGAGAGAGATAATGGGCAACTCACGAGGCATCTTCAACATAGAATTGAGAGACTCTGCAATGTTGGTAGTCATGATATTATACCTGTTCGCAGGCGCATAGCTTCGTGCCCACTTCCTAAAATCAGACTCTTCCAGATACTTAGCCAATTCAGGACATTTATCCTTTATGTCCTTGAAGATTAACCAGAACTCGTGACACGTATAGGCATCAGCAGCGCTTTCCACCAGAGGTAGCAACCCAGTCTTCGCATATGTAGGAGTGATGTTGCGGAGCAGATGGATCCTGCAAATTCCATGGTGAGATAAGGGATATACATCCTCCAACGCTGAAGAAATGGAGTTAGCCCTGTCTGATACAAAAACAAGATCCGAAGCGTCCGGGATCTTCTGGCTCAAACCTCTAAAGAACCATTTCCAAGAGGCGCCGTTTTCTGCGTCAACCACTGCAAAGGCGAGAGGATATAGATGATAATTCCCATCTTGAGCACAAGCTGCCAATAAAGTCCCATTGAATTTTCCCTTCAGAAATGTACCATCTACTGCAATAACTCTCCTCATCAATGAGAATCCCCTTATCGATGGACCAAAAGCCACAAATGCATACTTGAACTTTCCTGCAGCATCAACATGTTGATAAGTCAAGGAACCAGGGTTTGTTTCTGTGATTTTATACAACCACCTAGACAAATTGTAATAGCTGTCTTCAGGAGTCCCTCTAACCAAAATCTGAGCTTCTTCTCTCACTCTCCAAGCTTGTTTGTAATTGATGTGAACACCATGCAGCATCCTGACCTGTTCAATGATCTGTTTCGGTTTGAGACCTTCCTTTTTTCTCCATAATTGCTGGAAATCAAAGAACCCAACAACTTTGCAGATGCTTGTCTGTGGTTGGCTTTCCTGTGTGTTGTATCGCATGTATGCTCATGAACATACTTTTTAACAACGAAAAAATCTGAAACAGGTAGCTTGATAGCACGCATCCTCCACGTGCAATTTTCATCAACACAACTCAAAAGCACTCTTGACTTGTTAGAAGAGACAGTCTTGTACTCAAACTTCCACTCTAAAGCCTATTTCTTCATCCTCAACATCAACTCTCTCTTTGTCTTAAAATAGCTATTCACCTTAATATCGCCAGCTACTCTCGTGTTTGGTGAAAGTCCAATATGGACAGGGCTAAAATCCGGAAGAGCATTCAGAGGAACTGTAGAAACACCTTCATATAAAAGACTCTGCAAAAGTCAAGTAGTTCTGTAAGGCATAATACTTGATTATGAAGCATATCATGCAAACACAAACAGAAAAAGAGAATTAAGGACAATGTACCTGTTTTTCACTCTGCACAGTAGAAAGAATCACTGGATTGGCATTCAATGGAACAGTAGAAACAAATGTATCAGAAGCTTGAATGTTACAGCTAGCTGAATCAGTACTAAAATCCGGAAGAGCATTCAGAGGAACTGTAGAAACACCTTCATATAGAAGACTCTGCAAAAGTCAAGTAGTTCTGTAAGGCATAATACTTGATTATGAAGCATATCATGCAAACACAAACAGAAAAAAGGAATTAAGGACAATGTACCTGTTTTTCACTCTGCACAGTAGAAAGAAGCGCTGGATTGGCATTCAATGGAACAGTAGAAGCAAATGTATCAGAAGCTTGAGTGTTACAGCTAGCTGGATCAGTACTAACCTGCAAAAGTCAAGTAGTTCTGTAAGGCATAATACTTGGTTACGAAGCATATCCTGAAAAGTCTAAGTAAGAAAAAAATCATACAAACCTTAACACACAAACGACAGGTTCCATCAAATGCTCTAGTCTTGGAAATGAAAGTTCTGAGCTGACGAGTATTACCTATCGAGAGTGGGGGGAAACTTTCAATAATACATTTCATATCCAATGAAAAACCATAACTCAAACTGATTTCTTCCTCTTTAACACTAAAATCTTCAGAGACAATCTTCATCAAATCTTCATACAGTAGATCTTCTTCTATGGAAATGATTGATGCATTCCTCTTCAAATCAACAAGAAACTCCCACTGGAGAGATTCTTTTGAGATCCATTGTCCACAGATGCACAAAACTTCCATTGTTCTACAAAATCAACTTCAATTTATCAACAAATGAATAATATATAACAAAACCTAGATAATGTATAACAAAATGAAATGATTCAAACCTTAATCAAATCAGACACACGAGAGAGAGAATGAGATGAATAGACGTAGAAACGACAGATCAATTGAGAAACGACGACGACGACGATAAATAAACGGAGAGACGACGACGACGGATCAATGGAGAGGCGAAGACGACGACGGAGAGACGACGACGACGACGACGGAGAGACGACGACGACAACGACGGAGAGACGACGACGGAGAGACGACGACGGAGAGACGACGACGACAACGACGGAGAGACGACGACGAAAGACAGCGATGAGGAGAAGAAGAAGCGATGAAACGAGGACGGCGACAATTAATTTCAAATTTGTTTTTTAAATTAGTTAAAGAAGAGGGCATAAGGGTAAATTGCCCCTTTAATGAAACCTATTTTTGTGACTTCTGATCCTGAGTGCTAATTTGGGGAGGAAAACTTGGTTTAGTATTCTTTGTGTCATTTTCTCATAAGATAACGAGGTTGTATTTTTGTTAATCAAATAAACACAATTAATACTAATAAATTAGACCAAGTAAAATGAGAAAATATGAAAACATTTGGTTGGTAGAAATTTAAACAAACCACATTAATATAAAAACAATTGTTAAGCTGTAAAATTAAAAAAAAAGAAATAGATTATTGCATCCAAAGATATCACTAATACTAGATATAAAACTAGATAATGTAAATAAAATAAACATATCAAAATATCCACATTACCAAAATAAAAATAGCCCATTAAATTTTAACATTATGTTATGAAATATAGTTAATCGCGGCATAATGTAAGGTTGAATATTATACATCAAACAATTTTAACCATAATAATTGATATACATAAAATAATAATTTCTAAAATGAATTTTAAAATATATAGATAAAATAGTTGTAAAACAATTATGAACATGATATTTTCTATTAAAATAAATTAAAGATTTTAAATAAATTTGTATTATTATTTTGTTTATTCGCATGGTCGTAGGGGGGATTTGCCCTAGTCTTTCCATATTTATGGTGCAAATCGCTCCAAAACAGATATTTAGAGGTATTCCAGCCTATTCATTGTCTAGAGAAATCTCTTTATATTTATGGAAACACAATAGCTTTGCCTTTCTGACCAAATTTTCTCTCACCTTTGAGCCACCGAAGGACCAACACACGCCGGGAAAATCTCCCTCCGAACCACGGTCCTCCGCTTATCCTCACCCTGGTTCTTGTAATAACTGCGGCGGACCAACAATTACCCGATATGTCACCGCCACCAAACTACCGCCCGATCCGAGCTCCGACTATCAATCTCCCCCACAACTCTCAGGCGATCATCCTCTCTCCCATTCCTCAGGCCGAGCAAGTCTCCGCCGTATCAATTCCAATGTCCCGTCAAGAGAATCCACTCCCCAGATGATATTCGCCGCTTCCAGGAATCAGCCTCTTTCAAGAACTTGTTAGGATTCGTAGTCTCTCTATCGGAATCGATCCACGGACACAAAATCTCAGATCCTTGCCATGTTTCACCCACCGTCGCCACCACCATAGTCTCAATTCTCGAGACCTTGTTGCGATGGATCGACGAGATCCCTCCTGTTCAAATGTCCTCTTGATACAGTAACATCTCGTTTAGGTCATGGCACGTATCGCCTCGCTGAGAAAGGCGAATCACTTATCCATGAGTTTCTCCCCAATGAGTTCAAAGAATCCACGATCGAGCTTCGGAAACGCAAGCAGAATCGATTACGGAACAGGGCACGAGACGAACTTCGCTGCGTGGCTGTATTGCTTAGCGGAGATGGGGATCATCAAGGAAGAAGATTACCATGCTGTTGTGGCTAGGGTTTTTGTGAAGTATCTTGAATGGATGCGAAATTTGCAGATGGTTTATTGCTCAGAGCCTGCTGGTTCTCTTGGAGTATGGGGACTTGATGATTACCATTTCTTGCCCTTTATATTTGGGAGCTCTCAGTTGATTGATCATAAGTATATGAAGCCCAAATCCATTCATAACGATGATGATATCTTGGACAATTTCTCTAGTGAGTATATGTACTTGTCTTGTATTGGGTTTGTGAAGACGGTGAAGAAAGGGTTGTTTCCTGAGCACTCCCCGTTGCTTGATGATCTAAGCGGTGTACCCAACTGGAAGAAAGTGAATAGCGGCTTGCTTAAGATGTACAAAGTTGATGTGCTCGAGAAGGTTCCCATTATGCAGCATTTCCTCTTTGGCTGGCTTATCAAATGGTATGACTCTTCTTTCGTTTTATCTCGTCTTAAAGCATAGTAACCTCTGGCTGTGTAATGTGGTTTGTAGATTGGGTTTTGTATCACGGAACTGATTGATATATCTTGAACTAAAGGAGAGATAGTTTGGCCGTCTTTTGTATCAATATGTTTGATGGGAAGCAGTAAATTCTTGACAGTTACAAACCTGTTAGTTAGAGAAACTTGTAGTTTACAGATTATTAAGTTACATTATCTATTGACGCTTGACATTATCAGACATGAACTTAACTGAGACGGCTTGTTCTTTGCCACTCAGAGTCATACCTAACTTCTCTAATTGAGTCATTAGGTTCTTGGAATGTAATTAATTTAATTGATTAAAACAGGGAGGAGTGAATTACTTTAGCATAATACATTGGAGCAGGGACGTCGATTTCTACTTGGAGAGATAGCTTATAATGTAATAAAGAAACGTTTTTGCTTTTGCATGTATCGGATAGCTAGATGAGATAGATAGGAACCTTTAATAGCTTATACTATCTTTCGTATTGTGTATCCTTTGGGTTTGATACTTCAACTTGTTTTTTATTTGTTTTTTGGTGATTCCAGTCCCATCTGACTTTTACTTTGAAAGTCTCAGTAGCAGAGTAAATGACAAATACAAAATCCGTGACACAAGGTAGAGATTCTTCTTAAGCCTATTCACCGAAACCAAAGGACCTTAAACACACACAAATCACCGAGCTGAAGAAACATTAGTTTTAAACTTTAAAATTTTCTCCGCAGAATGCTCAATCTTTCAACAGCTACCATATTTGTGTGTTTTCCATTTATAAAAAGGAAAGTTCCAACTACCGCTAACAAACATTATACAGTGAAATATGCATGGGTTGCTACTTGGTAGCAGTTCTAGTCTCCTCAAAACGAGTGAGAAGTCGTATTCCCCTAAATTTGAATGATGTTTGTGGTTGCCAAATAAAAAAAGCTGTTTCACATTAAATCTTTGCCTGTCTTTTGTACAATCAATTTAACAAAACAAATATGATATGACTAATGAAATTGATAACATGACTTTCAAAAAAAACTGTAATTAACATAATTTCAGTGTATGAATAATAAGGCTACAAAAATTTTCAAATATCATCAATGAAATTTAACAAAACAAATATGACATGGATAATTTGAAAGTTTAATTTGAAATTATCCATGTCATAAATGAAATTAAATTAAATCAACATTAAATGACATGGCTTCAAAATCGATAACTGTATTTTTTAAATACTGTTACGTTCAACATACAAGTGTATACCATATATATTATTCATACGATAATGTTAATTAAATAATTAGTACTATGCCTTGACCCGCCCGACCGGACGGGTATTTTATTTTATGTTTTTAGTTTTTTTAGTTTATATTAATTGATGTATTTGTAGTATTTAAACATAAATTTATATTGAAAATTAATCTTTGCAGTTTTAATAAAAATTAAAACTAAAAATTTAACAAAATATTATGATATAAATTTTATCCTAATTAAAATAATATTGAGGTGGGTCATAATTTTTTCCATTTTCAAAATTTTAGCATCCCATAAAAACAAAGAAAATAAATTTATAAATACATAAAATATATAAACATATTTGAAACTATAATATCTACTAAAATAAATTTGTTAAATAAAAATAATCTTGCGCTGTTGTTGTTTATTTCTAGAGCTTGACCCGTGACCCTATAAATATTTGCTTTCACTTTAATTATTTTCTTTGTACTAATGGTATAATATATATATTTGTAAATTAAAATGTATTACATAATTGTTAATATAAAATTTTAAAGCATAATAATTTTATTTATTACTTTGAATAATTATATTTTGTAATTTTAATTGTCTATTATATCACAATGTGTCATATAAAAAACAAAATTAATAACTAATTGGACTTATATTATGAAAGCACTATACTAATAATATATGAATAAGTATTTTATATTTTACTTATATGTTATATAAATTGATTATGATGTGTAATTTTTTATTTTATTATTTATTACTAACAAATATTAAAAATATTTAATATGTTAATATAAAATATATTAGTAAATCTATTTTGGTTAACATTTGATTAAAGAAATATATTCTTTAAATTAGGAAAAAAACATTAAATGCTTAAATTTATTATTTAAATTAGAAAAATACAAGCATACTTAAATATATGTTCAATAAATAATTTAATGGCATTCTAATGTAAATAAATGGTAAAAGTAAGGGAAATTTTTATTTTGTACTTCTCTTTTAATAATATCGATAGTTTTATTAACAAGTGGACTATGAGCATGAGGATTGAGTGAGTTACCGTCACTGAAAAGTGAAAACCCATGAGAGGCTAAAGTACGACACCAACACGTCAATGGCGTTTTGTTGATTCACAAAGGTAGCGTTAATAATTGTTTATTTAAAATCATATTTAATTTTGACCCCCAAAAATTAATATTAACCATTATAATCCCACCATATATTTGGTCCAAAAACCACCTTATATATGCCAAGGTATTTAATCTATATTATTAAAAGAGAAGCAGTTTTTAAAAATCTAATTATAAAATGTTATTGAACCCTTTCATTAGAATATTTATATAACCTTAATTAATCAACTCCACATAATATGTTTAATATTTGTGCCAAACTAAAAAATTCTGCCACCAGATTTTGTGCTTATTAACAGAAAATAATTATAATAGCATTTATTTTCAAATACAAGAAAAATAATGTTTAGATATAGTTTATATTGTGAGCTATGATGATCATTTTCCACTCCACATAAAAGCTGATTTACAATATTTATTAACATATTATATGAACCAAATTTTTTTATATACAGAATGTAAAACTTTTATGTAAAACATAATGTATAGAAACATGACAATACTTTAAAGTTTTTTTATTATATTCAAAATTTTATGCGTATAGACAAAATATGTTTCTAAAAATCTAACATTTTATTTGAAATCTGAAACATTGACCGAAAACCGAATCTGAAACACAAAAGAATAATCGTGACACTGAAGACATATTTGAAACAGAAAAATATATTTAATATACACAATACATTTTAGATACTCAGGATACCGGTTCAGATCTCTGTAGAATCCAAACCTAAACCGACACAGCGAGTCTGAAATATACCCAATAGATACTTTGCCGTAGACTTGGATCTGAACCGATTCGGATCGGTTTTTATTCCAACCAAACAAAATGTTTGGACCTAAAAAAGAGTTACATAACAATATACATACAAAATTTTAAATAAATTAATTCATAAATCATATAATTTTATAAAATTCTATGTTTTGATATAATTCAATATTGCAACATAATAACATACAAAAATCATTAACATTATTAAACTTTTTATTGTAAGAAAACCCGCGCTTTTGAAGCGCGGATCAAGATCTAGTATCTACTTTATAAATATATAAGTATATGTATGGTTCTTGGTCTTTATAAATCTACATTTTTTGTTAACCATAAACACGTAGTTAACCAATATTGTTTAAAAGCATTTTTTCTTTAAAAAGAACACGTAGACTACGTGTTTAGGAAATCACACAATTTAAGCTAAGTGGTTATTCCATGCTCCCTGTCACACATATCACCGCTCACCTATCACTCACTTACCATATCTCACTTATATATAGATCATAATATTATTTACATCTTGCATATCCCTTCATATACAATTCTACATCTTGCAAAGTAAAATCAAAATGCTCTTGAAAGACGAACTATGGTAAACTTACGGCCGGATGTTATATCCTTAAAAAAACACGTCACAGTCTATATGTTTGACATACATCTTTTGTTTGGGTATGTCAATTCCAATGTTGTGTCCCTGAAATGCAGTAATCCTAAATAAGTTTGCTTTGTCTGCTAGTCTTTCCTTTATGTTCAGACATAAGACGTAGGGGAGAACCCAGACAGTAGCGGCCCTCAGCTCTGAGTCCCCCACGTCTTATGTCTAAACGTAAAGGAAACACTAGCAGACGGAACACACTTATTTGGGATTGCCGCATTTCAGGGACACAACATTGGAATTAACATACCCAAACAAAAGATGTATGTCAAATCTATAGACTCTGACGTGCTTTTGAAGGATATAAGGACAAGCTAAGCCATCCAAATCCATAAATTTGATGTTCTTGTTTCTACGAAGGCTAATTTCTTATGCTTTTCTTCATCGTATCATCTTATTGTAATCGTTCCTTGAGTGAAATACAACCAATGTCGTTTCTATGAAGGCTAATTTCTACGAAGGCTAATTTCTTATGTAAATTTGATGTTCTTGTTTCTACGAAGGCTAATTTCTTATGCTTTCCTTCTTTTTAGTATCATGTCATTTAATGTTGATTTAATTTAATTTCATTTATGATATGGATCATTTAATGTCGTATAAATCAACATTAAATAAAACAAAAAAATTCAAATATCATCAATGGAATTTAACAAAACAAAATTTAATGTCTTTTATGACATGGCTACTGAATTAATGGTTGATTTAATTCAATTTAACAGAACAAATATGACATGGATAATTTAATTTAATGTTGATTTATATTTTGGGTAAACTTATTAGAATATGGTAATAATTCATATATTACAGTCAATACTGATATTTCTTTTTGGTAATTGTTTTTTAAATATGGTAATAGTTCATACATCATCTACAAAATAAATATATTCATAATAACATTTCAAATTTCGTAATATTATTATTTTTGTATAATTGTACAATTTGTATTACTAAAGCTTTCAAAAAATTTCTTCAATTTTTTTTTAAAAAATAATATCTAATCGTAAGATCATTAGTTTCTTATATATCTATAAATTTTATAAATATTATTTAAGCTAAATTTTTGATAAGTATACAATTTTATATCATTTTTGTTAGTTTTATACAAATTGATTTAATATATATAAGTTAGATTAAAATAATTCTTACTGCACATGGCGCAAGAAAACACCTAGTAATTGTATTCATAGCCTAATGGTGATTGTTTTCCACATGAGTCCATTTATGTTCTCATAACTAATCAATTAGCCAGTTTACCCAACATTCAGTTCTTTAGGCTTTCTGAAAGTTCTCTATAGGCCCGTTTAAGACCGGTGTCATTGGTTCCATAGCCATTTGCTGATTCAAAAAGATCAGCAATAGAAGATTTATGGTTAGAAGGATTTAGGGATTGGGTTTATAATATTTTATCTCTTAAATTTATTATTTTAGTTATTAGATTTTAAAAATAAACATTTTGCTGCAATATTTTGGAGATTTTATTTTATTTACATAGATTAAATTGTTATTCAGATAAAAAATACTTCTTCCGTTTCAATTTAATTGTCGTTGTAGATAAAAAATTCCGTTTCAAAATAAGTATCGTATTAACTATTCTATTCATATTTTTCCTTATCTATTTAGAATTCATCATATTTTTGATATTCTAGAACATAATATAGCTCAAATAAATAGTGACTATTATTAAATAAATAATTTTAATGCAAAATTTATTAATAAAATTTTCAATTTTAGTTTTCTATTAGTTGAAATATGGTTAGGTGTATGTATAATTGTGTTTTTATTTTAAAAATATATAAAATCATATGTTTTCTTAATCTATGTACCTAGAACAACAACTAAAATGAAACAGAAAGAATATAAAATTTTCTAGATATCAAAACACTGAGTATCTGAATTGCTACGGATAAAATGATTTAAGTGATTAAATCAAATAGAACGGATCATGAATGCTTCCAAAAACTAGAACAATCAACTTTTTCCACCCTTTATCTAATAAAAACTTTGTTTTCATCTCTAGATGTTACATTCGCGGAAGCAGTCAACAAGTCAACATCGGCAGAGACCCAACGATAGCATCTATATACACGTGTCAGTATTTTTAACCGGAGTAACTCTCGGTTCGAGAAAGAAAAATAAGAGGATCGAACCATTTTTTCTGACTCCCGGTCAACTATACCGAATCTTTGATCTTTTTGTATCGATTTCTATTTGGGTGGATAGCGGGAATCGAACCCGCGTCTTCTCCTTGGCATTGCTGCCGTTTCTTTGATTCTTTTTTGTTCGTTATCCGGGGGTATACTCCTTCAGTAAACATAAACAAAAGTGTTCTCTGGATTGAAGTGCCACCCAATTTCCACGGCACCTATATACATCGTTATCAATTTTTTTAAAAAATCTTCTTTATTAGTTTAAATTAATAATTCTCTTGCGTTGTCCCCAGAGATGTAAGAATAAAAGCTTCTTTTCTTTTCTGTTGTTGGTTGGAGAGAATTACATAAAAGTTTTGGCAGATTCTCTGATCAGAGATTGGGTTCTAGTTATGAGGTACGGACTCATGTAAAAAGGTTTTCCCTTTTGCTTGCTTATTGAGGAGTTAAAAAGTGAAAAAGAAAAAACTGTTTCTTGAGGGACCCTTTTGTTGTCATAGAATTAACTCGCTGTTCTTTTACTGTTGTTGGTTTGTTCTTGTTGTTTGGTTGTAAAAATTGTCGATGCTTTCTTTGCTTAGGTGGGTCAGATCTCTCTCTCTCTCAACTTACCCAAGCTTCTGTGGCGGATAATCCAAACCTGGAAAAAATATTTGGAGCTATAGAGATTTGTGGTGAATAAAGTTTATATATATATGCTTCAGAATAACTGGTTTTTGAGCTCTTCTACTCTTTTTCAGATCTCTGTTATCTGATCTTTCTACAGTGGAAGCTACTGGGTAAGAGATGCTAGTAATGATTGTACACATGCTTATGCTCATAGACTCTTGTTGTCATTTTGTTGATTTGTTCAGTTCTTTATTCATCTTGGTTTGTTTGGGTCTTTGAGTGTTCTTTATTTATGTCTCATCTCTGCTGGATCTTGATAGAAAAGAAGAAATTTTGTGATTCTCAAATACAAGACTTTGAAGACTTGTGTTTATCTAAAGTATAAACGATCATTCATGTATTGTTTTTTTTTTTTTTTGTAGGATGGAAGAAGATTGCAAGTTGCGAAACTGGGATGAGCTTATCCCTGACGCTCTTGGCTTAATCTTTAGCCACTTACCTCTTCAAGAGGTCCTAACAGTTGTGCCTAGGGTTTGCAAAGCATGGAACAGAGCTGTAACTGGACCTTATTGCTGGCAAGAGATAGACATTGAGCTGTGGAGTAACCGTTGCCACCAGTCCGATCATCTCGATCGAATGCTTCAGATGTTGATCAATAGAAGCTCTGGCTCTTTGCGGAAACTCTCTGTCACTGGCCTTCAAAATGACTCTATCTTCTCCTTCATTGCACAACAGTGAGTTACAGTTTCCCATAAATCTCCGCTTTATTTTGCGTATTATGATCACAGTGGGAAGGCAGCTTGAAGCTGTTGTCATAAGAGATAATCTACATATGTGTTTATATATAGTCGGAAACTCTCTATCATCTGCCTTCAAAATGACTAGTTGGCATGTTAGAACCAGTCTGAGAAGCTTTCAAGTGGTTATAGCATAATACTCTAGTTCATTTCTCTCTGACTAATACTTTCCTTTGTTCCTTGTTTATTTTTGAAAGTGCTGGTTCACTTAAGACCTTGAAGGTGCCGAGAAGCTGTCTGAGCAATCCAGGGGTTGTAAACGTGGCCGAAAAGCTTTCATCTCTCACTTTCTTGGACTTGAGCTATTGCTGCAAAGTAGGCCCAGAGGCGATACAAGCCATAGGCAAACACTGTAAATCCCTCACAGAGTTCTCCAGAAACATGCATCCTTTGGACGTAGCGAGTGTCGTCTCTCACGACGATGAAGCTTATGCGATTGCCAGCACAATGCCGAAGCTGAAGCGGTTAGAAATTGCGTACCACCGAGTCAGCACAGAAGGAGTGCTCAAAATCTTATCCTCTTGCATTTTTCTTGAGTTCTTGGAACTTAGAGGCTGTTGGGACGTGCAACTCGACAACAAGTTCTTCAAAGAGAAATTTCCAGATATGAAGGTGTTGGGTCCACGCGTGATTGGATTCTATGATATGATAAACGATTGGGAGGATTGCTGTTCGGATTATTTCTCAGATGGATCTGATTACTTGGCATGGGAGTTTCTTGAGGATGGTGAAATGGGAGAGTTTTATGATGATGAGTTTGAGCATGGTTGGGACGATAACTTTTATGCGGATAGATTTAATATCGACTTGGAACCGCATATTTGGCCGCCATCTCCATGAACCTGGTCTTGTTATGGTCGAAGCTCTCTACCCAAAAGTTGCTTCTACCATTGGTTTTAGCCTCATATGCGTCTTTGCTCTCTGTATGGTGCAATCTTTAACCGGGCTGGTTCTTGGCTTTTATGTTTCTCTTTTACTTAGTGACTAGATAATAGTCTACGGGTGCGAAAGTGGCTTGGGTAGATATCTGTAAGTTGAGAAGTGAAGGAGGTCTGGAAATACGTAATCTTAAGGAGGTTAATCTGGTGTATGGTTTGAAATTAATCTGGAGAATGATCTCAGAGGATTCGCTTTGGGGTCGATGGATAAAAGATAATCTTTTGAAAGGGAAAAGCTTCTGGCAAGTGAAAGGAAATTCTCAGAATGGTTCTTGGATGTGGAGGAAAATGCTCAAATTAAGGGAGTTGGCAAAGACTTTTCACAGGAAAGATGTAGGGAATGGAAGGCATATCTCATACTGGTATGATCACTGGTCGAGTCATGGAGTCTTAATTGATAGACTGGGTGATAGAGGCATAATTGATATGGGAATTAGAAGAGAGGCTACATTGGAGGAAGCTGCAGTTACTACTCGTCGAAGGAGAAGGCATAGAAGTGTGGAGTTGAATGATATGGAGGTGGAGCTTGAGAATATAAAAGGAAAAATTAGTAGTAATAAGAAGGATGTGTCTCTTTGGAGAAGGAAGTCTGGGTTCAAACCGAAGTTCTCTACCCAGGAGACGTGGTTACTAACACGTGAATCCAAACCTGTTTGTGCTTGGGCTAAAGGTATTTGGTTCTCACATGCCAATCAAAAATTTGCTTTTATGAGCTGGCTTGCAATTCTGGATAGATTATCTACTCTGGACAGAGTCTCAAAATGGAGTCAAGGGATTGATACAACGTGTGTTCTGTGTAAAGGAGCTGCAGAAACTAGAAATCATTTGTTCTATGAGTGTTCATTCACAGAACAAATTTGGGAACATCTCACCAAAGGTATCTTGGGGATCTCTTACACAAGAGTCTGGTCTGAGATTGTCGCATTGATTTCAGAGGGTTCTCGAGAGAAGAATAGTTTGTTCTGTATTCGCTATGCTTTGCAGGCTAGTATTCATACTATATGGAGGGAAAGAAATAGGATCAGACATGGTGAGAAGCCACTACCATTATCGAAGTTGAAGAAGTTTATTGACAAAGGAGTGCGCAACAAGCTAAGTCTGATGAGATCTAAAGGAGTAAAGGGAAGAGAAACAATTCTTCAGTTTTGGTTTGAAACTAGAATGTAAATAACAATAGAAAGGATGGTGTAGTTTGTGTTATAGCAACTTAAGTTGTAACAAGGTTTTTTTTTATGAATAAAATTTAGCATTCATTCAAAAAAAAAAAAAAGTGACTAGATAATAACCCGCGCCTTGCGCGGGATGTGATTATTAGTTTTGTTATTTTTTAATAAAAAGATATTAAATCTGTTTAATCTGGATATTGGTTCGGTTTTAATTTTTTTTTGATGTTTAATGTTCTAAAATATAATTATTATTTTAAATTAATATTTATTTTAGTTTATTCGGTTAAAATGTTTGATTTTTTGGTTTTTTCCGGTAAAACCAAAAATTAATATTATTTATTTATTTTCATGTTATGAATTTTAAACAGTTGTCATGTCGAACCAATAGTTTCATATTATAGTTTCTAAACAGATAAATAGTTTAAAAAAAAATTATTAAGACAAATCATTTCACTACAATTTAGTCGGTAGTGAAAGAAGCATTAAAAAAAAATCAACTTTCAAAAAAATTAGATATTTCTACTTAGTTACAATATGCTCACATCAAGGTGCACATGTATGTGTATGTAAAAAGTATATAAAAATAGTTGACAAATATATATAAAAATATAGTTAATTAATATTAAATAACATTTTTGTCCAAAATAATACATGAAAGATAAAATTAAAATTAATTTAAAATAAAAAAGGCCTTGACATTAGTCAACGTTTTCATATAAATAAAATAAAATTGTATCTTTAAGTAGGGGTGTACACAGATCGAATATCTGGGTATTTGGAAGCATTCATGTCGATTCGATCTTTAGCCACCTAGATATTCGGTGACTCGGATATCCGAAATGTTTTAGAATTTTAAAGAATATCCGATTTGATCCGTAAATAAAATAAAATTTTAAAAATAATTGAAAAATTTAATAATAACAATTTATTACAAAAATAAAACATTATTTAAATTTTTAAATTCTAGTACCTAATATAATAAATTTAATTCAAAAAAAATATTGTAAAACTGATATAAAGTATAATATATATAATGTATATATATATATATAATTCTTTACATATATGTATATATATGCATATAACAGATCGAGTTAGATATATGTTCCTAAAAATATTGGTATTTGTGATTTACTTCTTTTTTGGATATTGTATTTTAGTATTTGATTTGTTTCGTAGAATTGTGGATATCCAGATTTTTTGGTTCAAATCAAAACGAATAACGAATCAAATCAAAATTTATGAATATTTTGCTCAACTTTATCCGTAAACAATAAAAATAATATATATATAGTTTGGTTTTTGATTCGTTATCTATTTTTATTTGAACCGAAAAATCCAGAGTTTTATTGGAACTATTATGTGAGTTTTATATTAAAAAAACACAAAATACATAGTGTGAACACATTTATGAATATAGTGTGAACGCGTTAGTATATTTATTATCAAATCATTGTGAAGCTGCCACGTGTCTATTATAGTGTGAATGCATTTATTACAATGCTTCTCTTTTAATATATAAGGGATGTTTAGATTCACATTATATATATAATATATAGATATTTATAGGTATGTTTGTATGTATATAATTGGAACGGGTCCTGCACATTAAAGCTTTTTTAGTTAGTCACCTCTTCGAAATGATGTTTCAGTTTACTTTATTTTGATTAGGTTCGTGTGTCTGCACTACGCGTGGATTGTATGGTTATATAATTTTTTTTTAAATTAGCACAAATATATGACACTCTATGATAACTTTATCCTAAAGATCTATAAATTTGAGTTCGAAAAGTAGCTAGATTGTATGGTTATATAATTTTTTTTTTAAATTAGCACAAATATATGACACTCTTTGGTAACTTTATCCTAAAGATCTATAAATTTGAGCTCGAAAAGTAGTTAGAGATTTTTTTTTAACCCACAACAGAATTCTACTTAATAAAGCAATTGTTGATGATTTTTTTTGGTCCTAATTGTTAGGGAATCTCTAATTCTACTTCATTTTATATTCCAAACATCAGTTTGGAGTAAAACTCTAATCCCATTTCATAAATGGAGTAACTTTAGTCATTACTCTACTTTGGAGTTGAACATGTTTTATTTATATAATAATACTTTAAATCTTAAATATTTTTTTTTCATACTTTGTCCTCATTTTTAAGTAATACTTAAATATTTAAATTTAAAAATAATACAATAACATGAAAATATGATTTCCATGAGAATATTTAATAATTTTAAAAAAAGATGCATAAACAAATAAAAATACCAAAAATAAACATAAAATATAAAATAAATAAAATAAGTAATTTAATAATCCGATAAATCATTTATAGAACTGACAAAATCAGCAAAGTATTGTCCAAATGATAAAATAATGACCGATTTTATAAAAAAGAATTCTTGATTTATTAAATTCAAAGATAAAAAAACTCATTATTCATTATAAAATACATTAGTTGAACCAAAATATGATATTTTATATATATTTTACGATTATTTACTTTTTAATAATAAATGTTTAATATAAATAAATTATATTTTTATGGAAATTTTGTAAACATAAAATAGTTGAGGTTAATTGGTAATTTTTTATAAGTTTAAAGTATTGTTAACAATTATTAATTAAATAAAATTAAAATTATTTTGGAATATTTTTTGGAATAAAAATCGAGAAATACATGGGAATAAAACACAACTCAATTTTGGTTTTGCACCATTTTGAACAAAAATTTAATGGCCAAATTATATTAAAATTTTAATTTATCTTTTATAATAATTAAGAATACTAAAATACAATTATTTATCATGAATTTTTTATCAGTATATATTTTAAATATGATGTATCATTTTCACACTTTTTATTAATAAAAGTAAACTCTTAAAATTAATTATTAGTAGCTATTTATTTAGTTGAGATTGTAAATGTATATAATATATTAATGCTGTTTACAAAATTATATTTTTAAATATTATATATTTATGCTTATAAGCTGGAGTACACAACTATAGTATTTTTATTACAACTATAGATAATAATAATTTGAATTTCGTTTTTGATTTTAAATCAGCTAATATTCATTTTGACTTTAAATGACATGGCAAGTTTGGAAGTTTTGATGCTATTTTTTACCAGATTGTTTTTTTTTGCTTCCGTGAGAACAAATAGTACCGTACAACTAAAGATCTAACTGAAAAGGAAAACAGCAATCGAAGAGAGGAAACATCCAAAAGTACAGAGAAGCGTACATCCTCATCTTCAACTCTTTTAACCTATTTCTTTGAGCTGACTTTGCTTATGTTCAACCTATTACATAAAATCACTGGGGAGGGTAGAGCCAAAGGAGATTTCAGTTGACACTCTTTGACTACCATCTTACTGTTATATGGTAATGGATGGTCATGAAAAATCCCATGTTCTTCTAGCCGACATGATTTGGGCTTTGTATGTCCATGTAAGACTGTATCAACTGGTCATGATTTTGCATAAATCCACTTTGCAGAAAATTTGAAACATGTCTTTTGTAGTTCAGACATCATACATAGTTTCACGTTGTGAAGTGTGGCCTCTACGACAGAAACATTAAAAAAATCTTGAGGAATGATGTAGCATCGCTTCCAATTGAGACCATTTCCGGATCAGAATAAATTCCAAGAAAGCTTTGGTCGCTCCTAGCAACACTTGACTCAGTAGCCTGTTCCCCCACTGTATTTCCCCAAATATCTTGCATAATCTAGTTTTAATATGTTTAATCGCCCTTGATCTCTTCTTACATCATATTTATCGTACCAACTTTTGATCTCAGAACACCTAGTACAATCTTCAGGAGTTTGCAGAAACTGTTCATATGATAAAGACTAAAGCTATGTGTTCTCACAGCAAGTAGCATCTTCGGGAAGCAATGCTGCCTGAAAAATGGAGTAGTGTGTCAGCTAGGGTTGAACTGTTTTGGTTAGCTGCATAGGGGAAAAATAGTCATCAAAATTGTGTTTTCGTAAACTATAGTATGCGCTTAGTTTGAGTAAGTAAATGTAATATAGACGCCAATTTTCTCTTTTAATTATGTGGTAAAATAGAGAAACCAATAAGAAATTAGAATATATCAGATATTGCCAACTCTAATTTTAAAAACATGTGTTCAAATTTAAAAACAACTTTATAAATATAGAGAGTGGCTTTTTTGCTAAACAAATAAATTATAAATTATATTAACAATTGGAATTAAAATGTAGCTAAATCATCTTGAGGTCCGGACAAAAATAATATAAATCCAACATAAGTATTAGGTACAAAACTAACAAACACCGAACCTAATTAAATACACTAAATATCTAATTAAAAGGTCCTTCAGAAACTGTGAGCTTCACTCTTCTCCCATGACTGAGATTTCATCTGATTTCAACTTCTTTCTCACATCTCCATTAACACAACCAATCAAAACCCATCTTGATTCACCTTTCAATTTCACAAAATCAACAATCCTTCTTTTTAATCCCTAAGAAAAATCAAACCCTTCGATGACTCTCGCAACTTCTACTTTCTAGGTTCTTTCCTTCTTCATCTTACCTCTCCTCTTCTCCTCGAAGCCGATGAACTGCTCCGACACTTCCCGTCTCTGCACTTCCTTCCTCACTTTCAAACCGAACAAAAACCAAACCTTCCCCATAATCCAAAGCATGTTCGATGCATTACCCTCTGACATAACCGCCGATATAACCTCCGGCGACGTCTACGTTCGAAAGAATTGTTCTTGTCTCACCACGACTCCTCATCAGTACGCAAGGAACACAACATTCACAATAAGACAGAACCGTAGATCCGTCTCCGAAGCTGTCGTCTCTGCTTACATATTTAAATAGGTTTCCAAGGTGAGGAGGAAGATAAAGGGTCGGCATGGTTTTTTTTTTAAATGAGATTTTTAATGCTTTCGTTGGGTTTTTGTAAATGGTTTTAATTTAGTCAGAACATAGCTTGTATTTTTGGAGAAGCAAAATAATCTATGAAATTTAAAATGACATGGTACATTGATTGGATGAGAATATTTATGCTGACGTGGCACCCCTTAGAAGCTCCAAAAATAGCTTCTTTTATATAGTAGTGATTATGTATCCCTCAGTCTACAGTTCTACTTATTTACTTGTATAAACTTGTGATCAGGATCAAAGCTCAGAAGTTCAGTGCTCAATCAGTAAAAATAGACCCTACCGTTCCTTTAACATAGTTTGCTAGGGTCTGAGGCCTTCTGTTAAAAACTCAATCCTACTTTTCTCGGATTGAGAATTCAAGTCACCCAAATTATTGGTGGTATACTTTGAATATGAAAACACTATTACATAGATATATTATCAAAGTATCTTATACAGTTTTTTTTAAAGGGGAGTAAGTATCTTATACAGTTGATGTAAGATCTATTTTACATCCTATATTTTATTACATGTCCAAATTAAGCCCTCGTGCTATATGTTTCTTAAATTAAAGTTTGAAGCCTAGATCTACTCAGAATGGAAAGTTCAAAATCTCCCTACAATTATAATTAGAAACCCAGTAACCCTTATCCTTTAGTTTATTGTTTACCAAACAACTATTGACCATCTAAATATAATACTAACTTCGATTAAACCAATTAACATACAATCAAAATTTCTAAGAAAAAGAAATATTTATTTTTGAGATCCAGATTCTTTTTTTTTTTTTTGACATCTGATATTATTAACAAAACTCAAAATAGAAAGTTTACAAGAAAACAAAGAAAGGCCCAAACAACTGGCCCACGATAAAAAAAGCCCAAAGGGAAAACTGTGAGAACCCTAACATGTTATCATCATGTGTAGCCGCTATAGAGATTATGGGCAAGTGGAAGATGAACAGGGACACACCAGTCTTCACCGGCATGCAAGTCGTCGCCGGAATTCTAACCGGAGTCTACCGGAACACACCGGAAACAGGACATAAGGAAAGTCACCGCCGCCAACAACTTGAGCAGAATTAAAGTATTGGGATTTCAACAGACCAATGCTTCAGCGAAGAAATCAGTCGCAAGCTTACCGGATAAATCATCAGATACTCCATTTTCACAACGAATCATCTTTAAAGATATAAGTAAGATCAAAGATGAAAACAACCCTAACAAATGGAAAGGAGAAGACAATCCGATGAGAAGGATAATAAGCAGACTGAAACTAAAAACTGAACAGGAAGGCAAATCAGAGAAGATACAAAACAAAAAATTTCTGAGAAACCCAGAATCCACCTAGCTAAAACAACATCTAGAAAGATGATGAGTAACTAGAAGATGAGCCGGCCAAGACGATGCTGTGAAATCCACCGCTTGCCAGAGTCAGAGCCCAACTATCGGGAATCAAAGGGCCAAAGAGTTTCCGGCCAAACACGAAAAGACTCCCTCTCTGAAAGATTTTGAGGAGAGAAGAGAGAGAGAGAGAGAGAGAGCTTTCGCTCTTTCAGTTGAGGATTTATGTCTTAGATCCGGATTCTCTATTTACATGAAAATGAAAAAAACAGTAAATAATATAAAATTCCACTTGGCGTTTTATTGATTGCGACAATAATAAAATTTACACAAAAAATCGTATAGAGATTCGTCATCAATAAAAAAAGAACACAGTGAAAAAACGTCTAAGTCTTAAGTTCGGTAGTCTAACCAAACATATACGGCTGCCTCTAAAAACAAGTACGCTCGGATCGCACATCGTCATGCATGACACGGACCTAAGCTTCAATCACGTCCCTCCGTGTTTCCACACTAATGAGGCCTTGAGTGATAATTGTGGTCCCATAAACAGAAAGGGACGGGAGAGAAAGTGACACCATTCACTTTATTTTTCTTGTTTTGTGTGTTTCTGAAATTAAAATAGTAAAAAAATAAGATAGCATAGCATGTGATGTTGTCAGATATTAACCGCACCCTATCCATCCAGTACCGCACTTTGCGTACAAAAGGAGTGATTTATGTGGTTTGTGACATTTTAATTTTTTTTTTTAATACAACAGAAAATAAAAAAACTCTAGTCTATAAATAAAAGAAGTACGTTATCAGTTTACACACACTTCACTTCAATTATCATACTTTCTATACAATCGCATTCTTTCCATTTCTGGTCCAAAAACGTTTTTTTTGTTTTCAAACAAGAACAAGGTATGTTTTTTTTTCTACCTGAAAAATATTAGTTTGTAATTTGTATTATGTAAGCTATTAAAAGCATATAAATTATTAAGTGAAACTATTAAAGATACCTAAACTAACTAAAGTACGTAAGTAAGTTAACTTTAATGTAACCATGTAAAATATTATTTTGTTAATTATAAGATGCAAAAAATAAAATTTAATAATGATTATGTGTTTGAATAATGTTTAAAAATATTTTTTTCTGTTCGAGGATCCCTTTTGAAGGAATAAATATATATTTTACTATTTAGTTAACCAAAATTTTTGTGAATGTACGTAAACTTTTTTTTCCATAAATTAGTTGGTTACCTGAAATAATAAAAGTACGTAAACTAATAATGATACGTAAGTTAGTTAACTGAAATTTTATTTCTGTATATAAATTATTTGTTATATATTAATGTAATTAATTTTATATCAACCAAAATAAGTTAAAGAGTTAATCATAAGCTGCATGTAATAAAATTGAATATTAGTATGTATTTGAAATATGTTTTAAATAAAAATTTTGTTCTGTTTGTGATTTAAAAAAAAAAACTTTTTCTGTTGCAAACTTAATAAATATATGTTTTGAATATTTTAATTATATATATACATTATATTTTCTTTTATTCTTTTTTTTAAATATGATTAATTATAAAACTCTAATATATTAATAATATTTGAATCATTTTTGAAATCCAGATATGTCAGTAAGACGTCATGGAAACACAAATCCTATGGGACAAAGAAATTCAAATGTTCATAATGAAACTTCTTCACGAGTAAGAAATCTAATTTTATTTTATTGCATATATTTTAATTATATAGTATTAGTCAAAATTATAAATATTTTTTTTTACTTTGTAGAACGCGTCGAGATTTAAGTGGACCTATGAACAAGAAAAAACATTGATTGAGTTGTATGATCAAGCAATTTCTATGAACGATTATACTCTTAAAGATCCTACGGTTCTTGGTAGAGAGCACATGGTCGACAATTTCAACCATGCATTTAATTTGAATATAAATTATGCATTTTTCAAAAACAAACTTGATGATTTCTAAAAAGCATATAAGAAGTGGAAGTTTCTCATGACTTCTACTGGAATAACGGTTAATTCGGAAACGTCGATGATTTATGCATCATATGAATGGTGGGAGGACCGTGAATCGGTAATAATATTTATGGTTGTATTAACTCAATAATATAACAAATATAACCAACACATTTATGATTATTATATATGTTAAAATTTTATTAGGGATGCAAAATAACATGATCTTTTAAAAGACAACCACTGCCGTTTTGGGATGTGATGGTTCGATGTTTTTTGCTACACGATGTTTATTCGCAACCTCAACAGTCGTCACGCCAACGAAGACAACAAATATTGACTGAAGGAATAGAGGAAGATGACTTATTTGATTTTTCAGACAATGATGGTGATGACATACCTCAACATAATGTTCCTCAAACCCAAGAAAATGAAGAAATATATCGTGTTAACCTCAGTGCCGATACACTTCCTTCACACGAATATACTCACGATTCAACTCGGCTTCCTTCTCGAAGAGGTGAGGAACGTACAAGACGTGGAGGTCGTTCAGAAAGAACTGGAGGACGTGGGAGCACTTCTCAAACGTCTGCTAGAAACTCAGGAACTAATGTTGGAAGTACTTCAAGAGGTCATCGAAGAAGACAATCATTCGAGACTACAATACAAGACACCATTAATGGATATAAAGAATTTCAATGACAAAGTCTACAACAGCTATGCCCAGGTGCTTTTGACAAGGTTGATTACGATGAATTCAAAAAAGCAGAACAAATATTTCTTGCTTTGGAACTTCCCAAATTCACTAAATTTTACTGGGCTTGCATTAACGCACTTAAAGAACTGGTTTTTTGGCGAAAGTATTTCATTGATATAGCTCGAAGCAATGACGAAGATAAATTGCAACTACTAGAAGCTATGATTGGTGTATCACGAAATAATGAAGATGTGCCAAAACAATTGGGCTCTGGATAGTTATTTGAGAGTCCACATTCTGGAAGTTTATCATCTGGCAGTCCATCTTCAGTGGGTAATTGTTCAAGAGGAAACAATTTTCAAAACTTGGGTGCACCACCGGGGTACACCTCCAAATGTACAACACTGGAGAACACCACCAAATATGCAACACTGGGGAACACCACCAAATGTTCAATATTGGGGAACATCACCAAACGCTCAACCATGGGGTGTACCTCCAAATGGTCCAAGTTGGAACACACCTCCAAATGCTCAACAATGGAGTACGCCACCATATCCTCAACAATGGAACATTCCACATAATTTTCATCATGGTCAGCAACCATCAAATGTTCAGCAAGCCGGCTCTTCTGGAACAACACCAACAAATGTTCACTACGGATTTACAGTTGGAAATCAAGGTGGAAGTCCACTGAATACTCAACGAAATTATTCGGAAGGTGCAAGTATAGATTCTTCACCAAAGGTCCACCAATCACCATGAACTAGTATCGGTTTCACTAATTATTTTGAACCAGGAAGCACATCACAAAGACCGAGACGTGGAGGTCTATTCAATATTTGGAGAACTACAGAAGAACCTAATGAAGAGAATCAAAGTGGTTCAGGAGACAAAGAGTAGCGATCTGATTGTCATGTTTATATATTATGATATAATGTTATTATTTTTATTGTGTGTTATAGGTTTTCATGTGTTTTAAAATACTTTTATATTACTTTCGTGTGTTAATGGATTGTCATATTCTAATGTTCTAAAATATTTATATATTATTTTGGTGTGTTAATGCATTATTACTATTTTTATCTATCTAATAAAATAAATTTTATGTTTATTAATTTGCAGGCATTTCGAATCTGTCAGTCGCGTTCACAAAACACCCAGACACTATCTTACGAAGAGAGAATTGAGTTGTGAAATTTAGAAAATGAGCAATTTGAGGAGTTAATAATTCAACCAACTTTCAGTTATTATGATCGATATTTTCATAGAGCACCTGCCCGGACATACGGAGGTTTAGGGTGGAGAAATATGTGGTCTCGACTTCAAGAAGATGATGCTGCTTGTCTTCAACTCCTACGAATGTCACTACCATGTTTCCGAACACTATGAACATGCTACAAACGAATTATGGTCTGAAACCAACTTCAAATGTAAGCATTGAAGAAAGTGTGGCTATATTTTGCGTATATGCGGGCACAATGAAGTTCAAAGAGATGTTGGGTTGAGATTTGGATGAAATCAAGAGACTGTGAAAAGAAAATTTAAAGAAGTTCTTAAAGCGACGGAATTACTTGCATGCGATTATATCAGAACTCCAACAAGACAAGAACTATACCGAATTCCTGAAAGACTTCAAGTACATCCAAAATATTATCCATTTTTTAGTGGATTTGTTGGAGCTATGGATGGGACTCATGTTTGCGTAAAAGTACCACCAGAATTACAAGGAATGTACTGGAATCGACACGATAATGCATCGTTGAATATTATGGCAATTTGTGATCTGAATATGCTATTCACATATATATGGAATGGAGCACCGGGATCTTGTCATGATACAGCCGTTCTCACAATGGCACAAGAAAGCGATCCTGAATTTCTTTTGCCTCCAATGGAAAACTATTATGTCGTTGACTCGGGTTATCCAAATAGGCAAGGATTTTCGGCTCCATATAAGTCATCACGAAACAACGTTGTCAGATATCATATGTTACAGTTCAACTATGGTCCTGCTCCACGGAATAAAGAAGAATTATTTAATCGATATCATGCGTCTCTACGTTCAGTTATCGAGAGAACTTTTGGAGTTTGGAAGAAAAAATGGAGGATTCTTTGTGATTTTCCAATATATAGTATCAACATACAGCAGAGAGTGGTCATGGCTACAATGGGATTGCATAATTTTATAAAGATTTCAAACTTTTCAGATGCAGATTTTGCTGAGGTTATGGCAGAAACATGAGGATTCAATACACAAGCAGATACTGATTTTCATACCGATTTAGATGATGTGGAAACAATTGAAGTGACAGATGGACATATGATGCAAATAAGAGATAATATTGCAAATATGCTATAGGAAAATCAATAAAATAAACGTATTTTCTTATTGTAATTTATTTGTACTTTATAAAAAATGTAAAATACTTTATTGTCAAATAGAATTTTATTTTATATATTCAGTACTATTTAGTTTATAAACACCATTCAAGCATTTTGATATAAACTTTTACGTTTTCTATTTTAAATAACAAATTTAATTAATTTTGTTAAGTTTCTCTTATACAAACCGCAGTTAAACACCATTCAAACATTTGTCCCGCACTTTTTATTATTTTGGTCACCATTCACATATTTCTTAAACCGCTTCTATTAGATGAACCGCACTTGTCCCGCAGTATGCGTTTTTCTAACACAAAACCGCTCTTAAACCACACCGCACTAATCAATCCGCTTGCCCCGCACCGCACTAATCAATCCGCTTGTCCCGCACCGCCCAACCCGCTGTTACCATTCGGAGCCTGAGTTGGGAAATGATCATAACAATACTTTCCGTACAGCACCTCATAATTCATAGTAATAGTATTATTTAATATCGAATAATAATATTCATGCATATCATAACCAACAATCAATCGTACATATCCATCACATCAATCAATATCATTCACGAAATTCATTATGGTAGTACTCTCTAATTTAATTAACAACTAGATTTCGATCCACACATACGTGCGGATATATGTTTATTTTATGTTTATTTTTAAAAATAATATTTGCCTATAAAATTAGTTAAAAGATATTTATATAATATCAATTTTAAGTATATAATATTTTGAAAGTTTTATATTTGTTGAAATTTGTCTCTGATAAAACTGTACTAATCATATATTAATCATTATTTTGTTTATTTATTTAAAAATGCAACATCATAATAATAGTTTAATTTTAAACATTAGTTTTATATATATTATAACAAATTTTATTAAATTGTTGTTTAAAAAATTTTATTCTGGAAATGTTTGTATGTGACCAAATTAAATTATTTAGTGTTATATTTTAAAAATATTATTTAATATATCATATTTCAGTTTGGTGTTTTTATTTTTATAACAAAAAGTCAAAACATAAAATGTTACAACCATTAAATTATTATTTATTTTTTTGATATAAAATTAATCTGATAATTTCAAAAATAATTGGGATATACTATTTACAATTTTAAAATTAATTACTAAAATATATATATATATATATATATATATATATATATATAATCTGGTATAGATTAAATATGTTAAACAATAAAAAATAATAGCATAAGGGAAATATATTTGGTTTTTCTTAGAAATGTTATTGTTTAGATGTAGATTGTTTATTTTCTGTTAGGTAAATATTATATATGAGTAAATTTAGGATATTTAGTTAAGTTTCTAATTATTGGTCTAACATAGAAAAATGGTGGTCCTAAATTACTAGACTAGATTTTACACATTTTATTCTGAAAATGCTTGTATGTGACCAAATTAAACTATTTAATATTATATGTTTAAAATATTATTTTATTTGATATATCATATTTCAGTTTGGTGTTTTTAGTTTTACAACAAAAATCAAACATAAAATGTTACAACCAATAAATGATTAATTATTTTGTTTTATAAAAAAAATCAATCTGATAATTTCAAAAGGAATTAGGATATACTATTTAATTTTAAAATTAATTACTGAAATATATATCTAATTTGGTCTAGATTAAATATGATAAACAATAAAGAATAATAGCATAATGGAAATATATTTGGTTTTTCTTAGAAATGCTATTGTTTAGATGTATATTGTTTAAAAAGTCAAATTTAAATTCTCTCTCTTCTTCGTTTTTCCTCTAACCTCTCTCTAGCGTCTTCAACAAAAGAATTAGCTTTCCGGTGGCCGGTGGCGTCGCCGCCGGTCACCAACCTCCAGTTTTTTTGTTTGTAAATGTTTTCGCTTGGCGAGTTACTTCTTCCGCTTGTCGGATTAACTTTTCGCATGGCGATTTTTGTTGTGTTTTCTCGGTTCGAGACATAGCTTTGCTTCATGTTTCTTTCTTATCTCTGTTTATTCGGATCGATTAATAAAAATCAAGTTTGTGTCTGGCTTTCCACTCTGCACTCAGTTTTATTCCGTTTAGATACTGAGCCAAGAACCGTTTTTACCGCTCACTCAGATCTCTTACTAGGAGCATCAGTCTTCGTTTTTATTGCAGCCGTCTATGACATGTTACGAAGCATCTCTGAAGCAAGAAAGATGAGTTTAAAAGGTGGCCTCGAATCGTGTAAGAAGAGATTCAGAAGCGCTGGCGTTTCCAAACGGTCCGGCAAAGGGTCTTGTTTCATCGAGATTCAAGCTTCCTCTGGTTTAACTACGGTGATTATGGTTTTCTTTGCTCATATATCTGCGGTTAAAGTGGAAGGTGTTCTATATTTGGTATCGGAATCCCCCTAAATGAAGCAACTTTACTATCTTTTGGCGGAATTAAGCGGCGGAGAGATAAAGATGGAGAGGCGTTTTCGAGAAGCTGGCGGTGGCGATGTTTGGCGGTGCAGTCGAGATTGCCGCTCCACTCACATGAAACATGCGTCCCAGAGACGTGGCTTCGGATTGATCACTCGTCAACACGTGGCAAAACTTCCGGAAGCTCTCTATTTGGGCTTTAATGTTTAATTAAGCTTTCTTCAGCTGTATAATTATCTGATACCAAATGTATAATGTCCAATGGGCCATATCAATGAAACTTCAGTTGACCAAAAAAAAAAAGATGTATATTGTTTATTTTTTTCTGTTAGGTTAATATCATATATGAGTAAATTTAGGATATTTTGTTAAGTTTCTAAGTAGTGGTCTAACTTAGACTTTTGTATGGTAGATAAATTAGGACCCTAAATTAATAGATTAGATGCTACATGTCATGTTCATTCACTTAACTAGCCACCTAGACCTAGTCATGCTACCAACAATATTCCAATCAAGCAAGAACAATCAATAAATAACAACCATGACATCAATCAACATCACCATATCTCATACTTTATTTACTGTAAAACAACAAGCATAACCACAACGCACCTTGGCATTTAGAACAAGATAAAGATATTTTATGGGTCACATCGGGTTTTCGGATCTCCTAAATAAAATATGGGTTCTAGGATAGACTGACAATAATCAGGAAAAATATAATTTCAGATTTGGATTTAGGACGCAAAACTAAGCCGGAGAGGAAAGGTTATGTAGCATCCCCGATCCTGGATAGGATCGTCCGGGACGAGTCATGGTGCGAGGAAACACACCAATCAGGTCACATAACCTAAAGACAAGCGTATCATGGTCCAAAACGTGGTTAAGGGAATCAGGTAGCTGGAACGTAACCAAAATAAGGCAGAGGCAAGCTCAAAGGAGCTGGACAAGTGAGCTGGTAGCTGGACGAGATCCGGGTGAAGCTCGATGAAGTGAGTGATCAGAAGGATCATGGGAAAACTAAGTCTAGGTCTTGAAATAGACCAAGGGACTTAGAAGGATTGAAGAAGATAAAGGAATCAAGCTGGACACAGTGTATAGCAGCTGAGCGAGGCAGTAAGCAAGCTCGACCAGCTAGGTGAAGTGTAGTACAGCTCGGTGTAGCTCACTGAAGTGTAGGTCAGCTCCCTGAGCTGGATTGTCTAGCCCACTCAGCTAAGTCAGCTTGGGATCAGCTCAACTCAGCTGGACTGAGTGTTCAGGTCTCGGGCAGTTGGGCCGGGTCTGGACAGTGGCCGGGCCATGTGGGCCACCCGTGTGTGCCGATGGGCTGGTTGGCTCTTGGGATTGAGCCAGGAGCATGGGAATCCCTGTGGGATTGCTTTGGACATTTCCAGGAGTGTTTTGACAGTTCTAGGACGTCTTGTAACTGCCAGAGGCGTAAGGGTATGATCTGGACCATTGATTAAATCAATGGCCAGAAATGATATCGAAGGGATGCAATGGTTAAGAAGTGACCACCCCTTCTCCTATATAAGGAAGTCAAGTCCGTGACTTTTCAGGCAGGCCAGGGCTTCCTCCTACACCCTGAAACACAAAGAAAAACATAGAAAAGACAGAGTTGGTCGGATTCAACATCCAACCCCAAGAGTGGTGTGAAGGCCACAAAGAGGCAGTTTTGGGAAAGATCAGAGGGGAAGTTATGAACGACCCTTTGATTGGTTTTGATTAATGTTGACATCACCCAAAGCATCCTCCAGGACTTGAGAACACACGCAAATAGTCAGGGAAAAAGAGGGATGGCTGGATTCCATTTCCTATGGCCAAGAGAGCCTTAAGGAGAGAGGTGTGTGGGAAGGCAGTTTCATGGGAGTTGGGAACGACCCTGTGATGGTGTTTGCTCATGGATGCTCACGTCCTAGGCTTCCTCTATGTCTAGGGAACACACGCAAATGGTCAGGAGAGAAGGTAGAAGGCCGGACTCCACTTCCAATGGCATGGACAACCTTGAAGGCGGATGCAGTGCAGAAATCGGTTTGATGGGAGATCAATGGAAGGGAACATTGGTGCGACCCATAGAGATATCCTATCAATACTGGAAGTATATGATAAGGTTTGATAGAGGCGTGCACTGGAGTTGCATGGCCGAACACAATAAGAGGAGGCACATGATCTAATCAGATCATGTATAAGGTAACCAATTTTATAATTATTTTCTAGTTTGTATTTCTGTATCTTGTGGTGCAGTTAAGGCGAAGTATGGCACGCCCCTTGGAGACCATATGTGCTGATGTAAACTAAGGATCTAGGACCCTGAGAGAAGGGCGGATCTTAGTTGATCTAACTCATCCATGTGGGATGGAAGTTAGAGGCCACTCATTGGATAGTGATCCATGATGGATCATGGTGTGTGTTGGATCTGATCATGGTGTGAATCAATGATCCGACTCATGGAGGAGACACATGGGGGTCCTAGTACATGAGGAACCATGTGGAGTGCAAGGTCCAATTCGTTTGGAACCAGCAGCAAGCCGTGGAGGTGAGTAAGGCCAGTACTAAGTGGCATAAACCACAAGTATGGGGTCGGGTGTGTTTATCCAAGGAATGCCGTGTGTTATCTGGTCTTGGGCAAGGATGGACGACCTGATCCATAGGTGATGGATCAAAGTGTCTGATCTGATTGATCAGAGGATGCACCGGTTGTAAGAGCAAGATTGATCGGGTTCATTGGGACATGGTTCCATGGCCGGTTAGGTAAGTGTGAAGACTCATCAGTTCTGAGTCATGTGGGGTGGTTGGTTGATAGAATTAGGATCTGATGGGCATTATTAGTCCATGAGAGGACTTGGCTCCAGGGGAGTATACGCTTAATACTTAATAGCACTGAATTTTAATTAATTTTTGGAGCACTTTTGGAAGTGGCCAGAAATGTAGCTGAAGACTTCCCAAAGGTACTTGGTCTGTGGGGATGGTTGGCTGAGTGACTAAGTACCAAAGGGAAGAGTTTATGCAGGTATAAGAGAGCTGTACGAGTAGACGGGGAGCTGGTCGAAGCTACCTCACAGCTCTATCAGCTGGACGAGAGTGATGGAACCTCAAGTGAAGTGGTTCAGTTCAGCTAGTTGGATGAGCTAGCTAAACAGCTAAGTCAGCTGGGAAAATGAGCTAACAAGCTCCGTGGATGTGGCAAAGGTATGATCTAGCAATGTTGCATAGATCTAGGTAGAATGGTTATGGGAATGGAACCTCTGATTTGTATGACTTAATTTGGAATCGGGATTGACCTTGGAGCTAGCTGGTAGTTGAGTATACTAACCATTAGCTGAGGTGATTCGACCAGACAAGTATTATATTGGTCTTAGACCAATGGTTAAGTAGATATTATTCCGCTGTGCATAAGTTGAAATGATCTAAGCTAGGAAATGACTAAGATAGTCTTAAGCTAAGATCTAAGTTAGCCCTCGCCTATGGGCGATAATATAGAGGGCAAAATTTTGAGAGGTTCGGTCAGTGTATGGACCGAGCGACGTGAGGTATCGACCGCGGCTTAGGCAGCCGGGTCGGGGCCTTACAAGTTGGTATCAGAGCATGCTTGATCCTGTTAAGGACAGTGCTCAAAGATGTTGAGTTCCAAACCGAAATTATTTCTGAAAACTGAGATGACTTGGAACCTTGGCTGTGGTGAGCCAAGAGAGAGTTGAGGTAAGATTGGGTTACATGCTTGAGTTGAGAAGAGTTTCCAGCAATTGTCTTATTTTCAACAACCATAAAAGAGTCCAAACTTTTTAAAAATGGGTGGACGTAAGACAATTGTTAAGTTTGAAATAGTAGAAATTCCAATCCAAACTCAACTTTGTTATTCAAGACAAACTTCGATTACAACCTTAGACAACAATTCAAGGAGTCTCTATCTCTTGATATCAATTCTTCTCTTACGAAACTCTGCTAGTGAATCGCCTCAAGACTATCGTCTCCACTATTATTTTCATATAACAAATCAGATAAAACTAAAATAAAAGAATACAAACACTTATATGAAATTTTAAGTTTATAACTGCCAAAAACTCTCTACGAGTCAGAGTCTTTCATTCCACTGCTTTTTTGAACTTGATTAGAAGTTCCCACCTGTTCCTCTTGGTTCTCTACTTCCTTTGACTCCAGCACTCTTTTCCCTTGTTTCTTCTTCGGGTAATACACATGTAAAGGTGTATCAACAATGCAACTCCAAAGCTTGCAGCAACAAGTGCCCCCATCTTTGGTTCATAAAATGTCTCTCAAAGAGATTGAAAACAAGAAAGCCAAGGGAATCTGTTATTGATGTGGTGCCAAAGATAATCATGGGCATCAATGTTCGGGCAAAGAGCTGAAAATAATGTTTATAGACATGGAATAGTGAAGACAACTTTGAGAATGGAGATCCAAAACTGTTTCAGATTACAAGTGTCCTTTAACATGATGATGTGCAATAACCAAAAGAAAAATCAACAACACCAAAGAAAGCAACAATCCCCAAAGGACCAAACAAGGGAATCACATGAGGCATTGTCGAAGCAAATTCCAGTCTCACCATGAGGACAAGATGAAAGTGTTGATAGACCCCAAACTCCTTGAAAAGTGAAAACATTTACTTGGAGAGGAACATTTAAAATTTGAAAAAGGTGTAGATAATCCCCTATATATTAATCTTGGAGCATTTTTGTAGCCAATTGTCATCACGAGAATGATACAAATGATCATATATCTTAGGGGTAGACGCTCGGATATACTTTTGGGTTCGTATCGGGTATTTCAGTATAAAGGTATAGAACCCATTCGGGTATTTTTACATTTCAAGTCGGGTTTGGATATTTTGGGTTGGGTTCATATATTTAAATTTTGAAGAAAAAAATAAATAAATTATTTATTGTTTAAGTTTTTCGTATTTAAAATATATTTTAACTTAACTGGTTTTCTAATTTTTAAAAGACTAAACTATTAATAGGTTAGAAAGACAGTAATTTAGTTGTTGTTTTGAAATTTTAGATGCAACTTTTGTTAATACAATAAACAAGAGCTTGATATGTATTTTAAGTGAGTAGCAAATGATTTTGTCCATAATTATATTTATATTATCTAATTTTGAGCAATAAGCATCATTAATATAAATATTTTGAATAAAATGAGAAAAATAAACTACAAATATAGGGATAAATATATTTATATTTGGCTATCTTCGGATATCCGTTCGGATTCAGATATTACCCGAACTAGTAAATAAGTAATTTTTTTATTGTTCTTGAATTAGATAATTTTAGCCCGAGCTGGTGAATATATACTAGACATGCATTTATATTTCGAGTATGTATTTATATTATATAACAGCTTGATATATTAGATTTGAACACTAACATGTTAATATAGTTTGCCGGTGATTTTTTTTTCAAAATTTTGATTCTTAGATATGTATCTGGAGTGAAACTAATTTTTACAGATGTCTATTTTTTTTAAATTGACACTTATGTAATTCACCGAATTCATAGAAGAAGTTAAAAAAAGAAACTTAACTCATATCAATGAAACAAAGACTGGAACGAAAGAATAATTTTATAGAGGTATAAAATGAAATCACTTATGAAGAGTCAATAGTAAAAAAAATCGAAAGCAGAAAACCTAATCCCCAGTTGTCATAATACAATCGATGTTGCCTATTTGGTTTTGGTGATTTGTGTCAGCCGCAAAACTTAATTTTTTTTTGTGCATATGAAGTCTTAAAATTTTTAAAATGAGATATAATATGTTAACTATTCAACAACGATGATATATTTAAAAGACCAACATTTGTATTCGTCATTTTATAATCGATAAAAATTTTAGTATTGCAAAATGTTAAAACTATTTAATAAATAAACACTATTATAAAAACTCACTGTCATCTGGTTTAGAATATTTAGAAATTTCACATATTTATTGTTAGTTTCTTTATGATTAAAATTTCCTTTATGTAATGCTTGTACCAGGGCTTATATATTAATATATAAGGGACTTTTGATTCTAATAAAATCATCCATTAGACATTAAAGAAAGCAGTTGTTGGTTCCTCTTATAAACAAAGAAGGAATGTTTCGGTTTCTCGAATTACTTTTGTTAATATTCTTAAATAAACAAACATCTTGGTAAATATCATTGGTGGTATATACCACAAAGCCAAGTACCAATGTTTTTGACCCCAAACTGTACAAGAAGTTATTATATCTTGACACTGACCGACAATAGTGTAGGGAATGGATTTAACCACCCCACAAGGCCTAAAGAATAGAAGGCCTGGCTCGGATTAGGTAAAGCGATGGCTCGATTTGTCGGCTCAAGAGTCAGGTCTCTCGGCTTGTCTCTAGAGTATTTTTAGTCGATCATCGTCGACTAAAGTGTATTCGGCTTGGTGGCTGCTCGGACGCATATGGGCCTTTCGGCCCAGCAGGGGAGGCTCATCAAGACGGCGTAAGCTAGGTCAAAGATGAAGCTTTAGGATGATTATATAAAGGAAAGGGGAAGCAACGAGAGAAGGATCCGAAACTCTTGACTGACACTTGGCGGCTAGATTAGAGTTTTCACCTCTACTTCATCACGCCGTTGTTTGTACTTTTCCGGTAGCTTTTCGAGCCACCGGTTTTCTTTCTGTCGCACTCTTCTCATTTTCTTTGTAACCGACTGAACGTTCTCAACGACCATTAATAAGACGTCTTTGTTAAACCCACATCTTCTTTATCACCGTTTTCCGATCAAACAGTTGGCGCCCACCGTGGGGCCTCTAGCAAAGTAACGTCCAAACGATGGTTGTTAGCAACGACAGTTTTTCGTCGGGCGAGGAGCGCGAAGCTCTCGAGGAGACGCCGGCTCCAGAAGCGACACCTACGCCGACGCCAGCAACTCCACTGCCCCCTCCTGCGTCCATGGAGACTATCCTGGCGCGCCTCGCCCAACAAGAGGCGGCGCAGAAGGCGGCGGTTGACCAGATCACGGCGATAGCAAAGATCCTCGCTCCTCTCGCCGCAAACGCCGAAGCTTCAACGGTGCAATATCGTTGACACTTGACCGAACAACCGACGTAGCACCTACTCGGGACAACGACCGCCAAAGCGCCGATAACGACATCAACGCACACACCGCAAGCGAACTCGCCGCGTTGAAACAATCGGTCCTCGATATCAACTCCAAGATCCACCAGGTGACGACGTCCGCACCCCAAATCGAGCATGTGCTCGCAGAGTCTCTTCGTACGCCCTTTACGCAAAAGGTTACCGGTGTGCGGCTCCAAAAGATGGAGAAGCTCCGTCTCCCCACCTTCAAAGGTCTCTCTGACCCTTCTAGCCACGTCACGTCTTTCGACATAGCGATGTGACACGCGAACCTAACCGACAAAGAAAAAGACGCCGGCTTTTGCCAACTCTTCATCGAAACCCTAGAAGGACCGGCCCTCACTTGGTTCACCGGCCTCAGAGAGAACTTCGTCGACTATTTTCACGACCTCCGACGGCCTTTCTCAAGAACTATATCATGTTCACTAACCAAGAGGCGACCGTGTCAGATTTGTGGAACCTCACCCACGCCAACGGCCAAAGCCTCCGCGACTTCATGGAGAAGTTTAAGGCTATTGTCTCGAAGATTGATATTCCGGATCATATCACCGTTAAGTCTTTGATGAACACCTTATACGTCAAATCCTCTTTCCGTCAGGATCTCTACCGATACCCGATAAAATCTGTCTCCGACGCCATTGCTCGCTCTCACAACTTTATCCGCATGGAAGAAGACACAAGAGCGAAATTCGCAAAAGAAGCGGCAGCGAAACAGCAACCCGCCCGAACAAACGACACCCGCCCCGAGCCCCGACAACACTCCTCCGGTGGAAAAACCACTCAAAAGCAAGGCTACGTCAGCTTGGTTGACGATGAGGAATCCCCAAAATCAGCAGCTGTCATGCGGGAAAAAGGCTGGAACCACTAGGATCGAGAGCCCGATCAGAAGCAGTTAAGCTCAGCCGAACCAGCGAGCTCAAACTCCGAGGAACCGAAAAAATAGTGCCTCTACCACAAAAGGGATTCCCATGATACGAAGGAATGCAAGGTCCTCATTGGGCAGTTTTTCGACGGAATCACCAACGGGACAATCCAGATGCCCGCTTCTCCTCAGACACCAAAAAACAGCAAAAGCTGGAGCAAGAATAAGGAGAAGAAGGCCCAGAAGTCTCAGAAAAACACGCCCCAGAGCAAGGAGAGAGCAAGCCCTGAGCGCGCCCCCATCAACAATGTCGGCCATGCCGACGATTCATCAGAAGATGAACATCTGCGTCACCGGCGACGAGTGGAAGTCATACTCTCTCGACCTTGTGACTCCTCCGAAGACGACGTCCCGACAGCGCAACCAGATCTGCGCGATAAACTGAACAGTCAGGACAAGCAACCTCTCGCTCCCTCGATAACGGGCGGAGACCTGCGCACTCTCCTCAAGCGAAAGAGCACAAAGAACGAAAACACAGGAACTGCCGATCTCCGTGCGACCATCTCAAAATGCAAAGCCCGGAGATTCGGTCAAATTGGCGACCTTCGTGACCACCTCAATTCGAAATCCGACGATCTGTGAGTATAACTCAACCGTTCAAAAGGGTCCGATCTGCGACGATGCCTCGAATCAAAGAAGAAACAGCCCACAAAAACTCCCGAGTTCGAGAACACAACTGACGATTTGAAGAAGCAACTCGAATCAATACGGGCTAACCGAGCCCCGCACATTAACGTCATAATGGGCGGATCACCACCTTGCGGAGACTCGGTTTGGGCCGTCAAAGATTACAAACGTCAAGCAACCACCTCTCAAAAGTGGCCCTCTCCAGTCGAACGCTTCGAACGAATGTTATAACACTTAGAGAGATAAGGGAAAGAGAGAGAAAGTACCTTTGATCGCGGAGAAAAACTTGAAGAAATGAGAGAGGGTCTGCATATTTATAAGGAAAAGAGAGGGGAAAACTCGAGGCGTCATCATTAGGTCTATTCGGGCCTAAATGGGCCTCGAAATTCTCCCTAAAAACCCAGCGGATCCTCGCGACGGTTCGGCTTCTCGGCGTATTTATTGGGAAAAAGGAAGGGGAAACTCGAGGTGTCATCATTAAGTCTAATCGGGCCTAAATGGGCCTCGAAACTCTCCCAGAAAACCCAGCGGACCCTCGCGACGGTTCAGCTTCTCGTCTTAATTAACCATCGGTCACCTTATATCGGATTAGATCAACGGTTAATCAAGACATGTCAGCTAGAACCAGGGTACCCGCGACTCAACGACCTCAAGCGAAAATGTCCCGGAACCCTTCTTCCGACACAACAACCAAAAGAAGCGATAAAACCTCCACTGCTATTTCCGAGAGAAACGACGCCGCGCAACTCACCGACCAACCGTTCTAACCTTCCGACAGGTCTTCTATTCCTTCAAACCCTCGAACTCCAAAATCTATCATGAGCTAGACAGCACTTCGCTCACTGATGGACTGGAGGGGGACTTACTGTAGGGGATGGATTTAACCACCCCACAAGGCCCAAATAATAGAAGGCCTGGCCCGGATTAGGTAAAGCGATGGCTCGATTAGTCGGCTCAAGAGTCAGGTCTCTCGGCTTGTCTCTAGAGTACTTTTAGTCGATCATCATCGACTAAAGTGTATTCGGCTCGGTGGCTGCTCGGACGCATATGAGCCTTTCGGCCAAGCAGGGGAGGCCCATCAAGACGGCGTAAGCTAGGTCAAGGATGAAGCATCAGGATGACTATATAAAGGAAAGGGGAAGCTACGAGAGAAGGATCCGAAACTCTTGACTGACACTTGGCGGCTAGATTAGGGTTTTCACCTCTGCTTCATCTCGCCGTTGTTTGTACTTTTCCGGTAGCTCTTCGAGCCACCGGCTTTCTTTCTGTCGCACTCTTCTCATTTCCTTTGTAACCGACTGAACGTTCTCACCGACCATTAATAAGACGTCTTTGTTAAACCCACATCTTCTTTATCACCGTTTTCCGATCAAACAGTTGGCGCCCACCGTGGGGCCTCTAGCAAAGTAACGTCCGCACGATGGTTGTTAGCAACGACAGTTCTTCGTCGGGCGAGGAGCGCGAAGCTCTCGAGGCGACGCCGGCTCCAGAAGCGACACCTACACCGACGCCAGCAACACCACTGCCCCCTCCTGCATCCATGGAGACTATCCTGGCGCGCCTCGCCCAACAAGAGGCGGCGCAGAAGGCGGTGGTTGACCAGATCACGGCGATAGCAAAGATCCTCGCTCCTCTCGCCGCAAACGCCGAAGCTTCAACGGTGCAATATCGTCGACACTTGACCGAACAACCGACGTAGCACCTACTCGGGACAACGACCGCCAAAGCGCCGATAACGACATCAACGCACACACTGCAAGCGAACTCGCCGCGTTGAAACAATCGGTCCTCGATATCAACTCGAAGATCCACCAGGTGACGACGTCTGCACCCCAAATCGAGCATGTGCTCGCAGAGTCTCTTCGTACGCCCTTTACGCAAAAGGTTACCGGTGTGCGGCTCCAGAAGATGGAGAAGCTCCGTCTCCCCACCTTCAAAGGTCTCTCTGACCCTTCTATCCACGTCACGTCTTTCAACATAGCGATGCGACACGCGAACCTAACCGACGAAGAAAAAGACGCTGGCTTTTGCCAACTCTTCGTCGAAACCCTAGAAGGACCGGCCCTCACTTGGTTCACCGGCCTCAGAGAGAACTTCGTCGACTGTTTTCACGACCTCTCGACGGCCTTTCTCAAGAACTATATCATGTTCACTAACCAAGAGGCGACCGTGTCAGATTTGTGGAACCTCACTCATGCCAACGGCCAAAGCCTCCGCGACTTCATAGAGAATCTTAAGGCTATTGTCTCGAAGATTGATATTCCGGATCATATCGCCGTTGAGTCTTTGATGAACAACTTACACGTCAAATCCTCTTTTCGTTAGTATCTCTACCGATACCCGATAAAATCTGTCTCCGACGCCATTGCTCGCTCTCACAACTTTATCCGCATGGAAGAAGACACAAGAGTAAAATTCGCAAAAGAAGCGGCAGCGAAACAGCAACCCGCCCGAACAAACGACACCCGCCCCGAGCCCCGACAGAACTCCTCCGGTGGAAAGACCACTCAAAAGCAAGGCTAAATCAGCTCGGTTGACGATGAGGAATCCCCAAAATCAGCAGCTGTCATGCGAGAAAAAGGCTGGAACCACTAGGATCGAGAGCCCGCTCAGAAGCAGTTAAGCTCAGCCGAACCAGCGAGCTCAAACTCCGAGGAACCGAAAAAATAGTGCCTCTACCACAAAAGGGATTCCCATGATACGAAGAAATGCAAGGTCCTCATCGGGCAGTTTTTCGACGGAATCACCAAAGGGACAATCCAGATGCCCGCTTCTCCTCAGTCACCAAAAAACAGCAAAAGCTGGAGCAAGAAGGCCCAGAAGTCTCAGAAAAACACGCCCCAGAGCGAGGAGAGAGCAAGCCCTGAGCGCGCCCCCATCAACAATGTCGGCCCTGCCGACGATTCATCAGAAGACGAACATCTGCGTCGCCGGCGAGGAGTGGAAGTCATACTCTCTCGACCTTGTGACTCCCCCGAAGACGACGTCCCGACAGCGCAACCAGATCTGCGCGATAAACTAAACAGTCAGGACAAGCAACCTCGCGCTCCCTCGGTAACGGGCGGAGACCTGCGCACTCTCCTCAAGCGAAAGAGCGCAACGAACGAAAACACAGGAACTGCCGATCTCCGTGCGACCATCTCAAAATGCAACGCCCGGACCCGGAGAGTTGGTCAAATTGGCGACCTTCGTGACCAGCTCAATTCGAAATCCGACGATCTGCGAGTACAGCTCAACCGTTCGAAAGGGTCCTATCTGCGACGACGCCTCGAATCAAAGAAGAAACAGCCCACAAAAACTCCCAAGTTCGAGAACACAACTGACGATTTGAGGAAGCAACCCGAATCAATACGGGCTAACCGAGCCCCGCACATTAACGTCATAATGGGCGGATCACCACCTTGTGGAGACTCGATTCGGGCCGTCAAAGATTACAAACTTCAAGCAACCACCTCTCAAAAGTGGCCCTCTCCAGTCGAACGCTTCGAACGAATGTTATAACACTTAGAGATATAAGGGAAAGAGAGAGAAAGTACCTTTGATCGCGGAGAAAAACTTGAAGAAATGAGAGAGAGTCTGCATATTTATAAGGAAAAGAGAGGGGGAAACTCGAGGCGTCATCATTAGGTCTATTCGGGCCTAAATGGGCCTCGAAATTCTCCCTAAAAACCCAGCGGATCCTCGCGACGGTTCGGCTTCTCGGCGTATTTATTGGAAAAAAGGAAGGGGAAACTCGAGGCGTCATCATTAAGTCTAATCGGGCCTAAATGGGCCTCGAACTCTCCCAAAAAACTCAGCGGACCCTCGCGACGGTTCAGCTTCTCGTCTTAATTAACCATCGGTCACCTTATATCGGATTAGACCAACAGTTAATCAAGACACGTCAGGTAGAACCCGGGTATCCGCGACTCAACGACCTCAAGCGAGAATGTCCCGGAACCATTCCTGCGACACAACAACCAAAAGAAGCGATAAAACCTCCACTGCTATTTCCGAGAGAAACGACGCCGTGCGACTCACCGACCAACCGTTCTACCCTTCCGACAGGTCTTCTATTTCTTCAAACCCTCGAACTCCAAAATCTATCATGAGCTAGACAGCACTTCGCTCACTGATGGACTGGAGGGGGACTTACTGTAGGAGATGGATTTAACCACCCCACAAGGCCCAAAGAATAGAAGGCCTGGCCCGGATTAGGTAAAGCGATGGCTCGATCAGTCGGCTCAAGAGTCAGGCCTCTCGGCCTGTCTCTAGAGTACTTTTAGTCAATCATCGTCGACTAAAATGTATTCGGCTCGATGGCTGCTCGGACGCATATGGGCCTTTCAGCCCAGCAGGGGAAGCCCATCAACACAGCGTAAGCTAGGTTAAAGATGAAGCATCAGGACGACTATATAAAGGAAAGGGGAAGCAACGAGAGAAGGATCCGAAACTCTTGACTGATACTTGGCAGCTAGATTAGGATTTTCACCTCTGCTTCATCTCACCGTTGTTTGTACTTTTCCGGTAGCTTCTATCGCACTCTTCTCATTTTCTTTGTAACCGACTGAGCGTTCTCACCGACCATTAATAAGACGTTTTGTTTAAACCCACAACTTCTTTATCACCGTTTTCCGATCAAACAAATGGGCTGTTTTTTTTTTAATACATCCATCGATCTTGGAAAACACTCGATGGCTCTAAAGCAATCCTTATATGTATCATAACCTAAAAGTTGTGACAACTTGCATGAAGTCCTTGAAAAAAAAAGGATTAAAGACTAGAGAATACGAATTTCTCAGAACACATTGCTTATTAAACTTATGAAGACTCGGAACATATTTCTTCTGACTTCTTCACTTGGAAGCTTCAGTTGACCCAGTTGTTTTGTTGACCTCTACAGGACACTGAGATACATATGGTTTCAGCTGTAAAATAAAAAAATTGTTCCATCAGCAAAACTAAAGCACATGACCACCTTAAAGCATGTAGTAAGCATTTCATTGCAGATTCGTAATAGACAAAAATTGCAATAAACAAGATCATCATCAGGATCACAAACCTAAGACTTGTAAAAGGGATTCACTATTCGATATTGATGAATCAAAGAAAAAGGAAACATAGGGTGAAATAAAAACCTTAAAGCCGGTCAGATCAGGGATCACGTAGTTTGGCAATTTATCTGGCTGCACAACATATCCTCCTGCAAAACAATGTCACAACACTTAGACAGAAGTAAAAGTAAAGCCTGAAAACAAATGAAAATCGTTTATATTACAAATATTATGATTCTACAATGATGAATTTGAGAAAACATTAATCAGTCATAAGCTACTAAACAATAGCTCACCGAAACAGATCAATTCTCAAATTCCAATCATCAAATGATGTAATATTATACATCTACTATTATCATTTTTTGACAAAAGAATCTGAATTAACTTAGCTAATGATATATAAATTCAAAGAACTGAAAGAAGGAATGAGATTTGAAAGAAAAGAAACCTTTTTTGGTGTGGAAACCAGTAGATTTGCAGTTTTTGCCCTTGTAAAAGTCTCTTGGAGCTCGCTTGGGGGAGAGAATATCAAGTGAGGACGCTCTCTTCCGTCGGAAAGATCTTCCAATCGCCGATAACAACCCTAGCGTCATCCTCGCTAATCTTATATCAATCTGGAGTGAAAAAGTTATAAAGATCGATGAATATCAAAGATCATAAATGTTGATACAAACAAATCAAAGTTGAACATCAACTGATATAGGAAAGAGAAAGTGATAGCGTCGCCCGTCGGAGAATTTGGAGAAGATCGGTGTGGACTGTGGAGAGAGAGAGTGTGAATGGGTTTAGGGTTTTTCTGATAAGGCATGGGTGGGGGAATATATTTGGAATAGGCCCAAACTTGAATTAAGCCCATCAACTGAAATGTGTGTGTTTGTGTTTTCATAATGGTAAGTCTTATATGTAACTTTTGTCTACCATGTTTATTACGAGAAATATAATTGAGAACTAAATTTTTGCAACGGAGCTCTCACGTTAAAAGTTAGAGCGGTTAATATCATTTATACTCTTAATGAATAAACTATCTAAATTAATTAAAAAATAAAATGAATTTCAAATCTATCTAATCAAAAAATGATTAAAATTAATAATAAATTGTTTATACTCTTAATAAATATACTAAATAAATTAGTCAAAAATAAAAACAAATGATCTGATTAAATAAGTGATTAAAATTAATAACAATAAGAATTACCTAAAATATAAGAGAAATTACCACAAATAACATATTTATAGTACCACTTTTCATGTTTACACTAACCATTTTTACCCTCATTTTTAATGAAAGGTAAAAGACAATTATACCCTTAGGGTTAACAAATCTAGATTTAGGGTTTAGAGTTGAGGGGTGGAGTAGGATTTTTAGAATGTGAAATTTAGGATTCTAATAAGTATATAAATAAATACTTAAAAAATATATAAAAATATTAGTTAACCCCTTAGGGTTAACTATTCTAGATTTAGGGTTTAGAGTTGAGAGATGGAGTAGAATTTTTAGAATGTGAAATTTAGGATTCTAATAAGTATATAAATAAATACTTAAAAATATATATAAATTTTTTTTTAAAAAAAATAGTTTCAAACATAATTTTCGTTTTTCAAAAAGATAATTCTTAGATATATTATGTTGTTATCTGAAAATAATATTTTATTATAAAATTTATAGTTAGATATAAAAAAATTTATAATTAAATGCTAATGATTTTCTAAAATAATTCTAATATGTGAATGTTTTTAAAATTTAACACAACAATAACCATTTATATATTTTGATAAAAACTAAAGAATATATATTAATAATATTTTATTTATATGTTATATTAGATAATTGACTATAAGTAAATATACTAAAATTCTCAAAAATAAATATAGTTTTTAAACAAAAGATAATTCCTAAATATATTGTGTTTTTATCTGAAAATATTTATTTTTATTATTAAATATAAATTTTAGTGTTTGATTTATCTTGTTAAAAACATAAATAATAATTTCTAATGTTGGTTTTGATTTAATAATTATAAATATATAAATATTTATAAGAACACTATGCCCGCATATGCGGACATAACACCTAGTTAAGTTTAAACTGCAGACCTACTGGTTTATTGCTCTATTTCGATCTGATTACCTAGATAACCTCAAATTTGAATAATAAAATAACATTAGAAATATATTATTAAAGATGTCATATTAATTTAAAATCTCTTATATATTAAAAGAGAAACATTACAACATTTGAGTTATCCATGTGTCATCACCACAATGATTCTTAGAATCTCTAGAAAAATAGGTTGGTTCATCTATAATAAGCTTTTATTAAACTAACCTTCAATTAATTATTAATGTTTTTCATTCTTCCCATAAAAAATGTTGGAATTGTCTAATCTGGTTAAAGTATATATGACAATTAATGATTTTGAATAATAAAGATTTGATAAAAATTAGTGTATCCTCTATCATTTTTTTTTCATTTTAACTTATTGATATAAATTAAACATCCACATTAACCATATAATCTAGATTTAGATTTTTTCGTATATTTTATATTTTGAATTCTGAAAAACGAATATAAATTACTAAAACTGTTAAAAGTCTTACATCATATTTTTTTGAACCATAGTTCAAAAATTTTTGTTATGAAAAAATACAAATGACTACAAAATCATATAAGTATGAAGACTCATTTAATAAATATTAAGATTAAATATATATATATAAAAATACAAATGCACTCATTTAACTACATATCATATAAAATACCTTAAAAAATTAATTTTGAAAATTTCTTTGAACATTTTTTTTGATAAAATCTTTGAACAAATATTGAAAATTTAATAGTTAAATTTTAAACTTTGCATTAATTTTTTTTAAAAAAATTATAAATTACAAAAACTATTAAATATCGGACAATAAATATTTTTGTTATCAGTGACTTAAAGTTTATGTTATAACAAGATACAAATGATTAAAAATTAATATGAGTAGAAAAAATTATTTAATAAATATCATTATTAAAAAATATACTATATATCTAGGGGTTTTTGCAAAGTTGACCCAAAACTTAAAGTCAACCACAAAAGTAACCTATGAATTTTTTGAAAATTACATTTTACCTATTCACCCCACAAGTTCAAATTATTCACGAAAATGCCATTAATTTTTTTTCCGAAAATGGGCTTTTTGCTCTCTCAACCTCATCATCTTCAAGTATTTACAAGATTATCATTGCCATCAATACACCAACCACCATGAACAACCAATTTGAAGCTTATAATGCACCTAAAATTGATTTACACTTCCTCTTTTCTGAATTCTTATGAATTTAAAACAACATCTCTTTACTTTCTCTCCATATTCATCGAAAGAAACCCAAGATTTTGATTTTAATTTTTTTATGGTTCATACATGTATTGAAGGTTACGATTCTTGGTGGATCACTTTCGTTTGAGCTTTCGTGTGCTTGGAGAAGACTTTTGTGTGCTAAGGAAGCTATCTCACTAATTTAAGGTATGAAATTGAGTTTTTATCCGGATCTGTTCGCGAAGAAGACTTCTGGGTAAGTCTTCTTCGCATAGACGACTTACCTGGAAGTCGTCTGGTCAAAGGAGAGGTTAATTTTGCAATTCACTTTTAAATTTGTTTCTAGAGACGACTTATATTGAAGTTGTCCACTTTTGTTTGGTTTAAAAATTCCCGAGAAAACCAGAGACGACTTCCATGTAAGTCGTTTGGGATAAAAAGGTTAGTTTTGCAATTGACCGGATTGTATTAGAAATTTGACTTTCCTAGACGACTTCCATGTAAGTCGTCTAGTAGAAAACCAAAAATTCGATATTTTATCATAACGAGACGACTTCCATGTAAGTCGTCTCAGGTTAGTTTTACAATTGGAAAATAAAATTAAAATATTTAATTTACTCTAGATGACTTCCATGTATATATGTATATACTAGGGGTTGACCCGTCCAACGGGCGGGTGAGTTTATAATACAATTATTCTAAGTTTTTTATAATTTTATTGGACACTTGAAAATGTGTGTTTAAATGTTTGTTCTGAAGTAGTTTAATTGTTGTGTATTGACCATTGTGTGTGTTGTTGTTTCATTTTTTTACCTGATACTGTATATATTATGGTGGAGCTCGGTTGTTTGTTCCATAGTGAAGCAATGTGTGAGTTTGTTTGTGTTTTTGTGCGGTGATGATGTTTTCAGTTAATAGGTTTAACGCATGGTGTGATGAAGAGGAATGTTTTATTTAATTTTGTATATGATTTGGTATTTACATTTTAGCAAGGTACTTGTCGATATCGTGTTGTGAAACTTGGTTATGTGAGAGTGATTCTGTATATTTTGTTGCGTAGTTATGGGGTTCTGGTTGGGTAACTACTGAGTTGCGTGAGAGTTTGTGGGATGTAACCGGCGTGTTTAACCATGGCTATCTTCCATCAACACATGTGTTGTGATATTTGTTAGGGTGGAAAGTTTTAGTTATGATCTAAGTTGCTTGCTTAGCAAGATAGCTCACCTTGGGACGGTTGGGGATTGATGGTAGCTAGACATCCTCTCAAAGCTCGAGCATTGAGTCCAGCATAAGGCACTGTTTTCCTGACATCACTTTGTCGAGGTTTCTTCTTTACCATTAGGTAATGATTAGAGGAGCTCCTATGCAGCAAAAGTAGAGAGCCAAGTATTTGTGTAAATTTTAACGCTCAGGAGCTTCAATCATTCAGTTTTGAGAGAGTAAGTTTTGAGAGAGTAGGTGTTCAGCATATTTTCAAGCCTCTGTTGTTATTTGAAACCTTTTTGTCCAATGGGTTAACATGTTCTAATCAATGGTGGATCAAGAAAATATTTTGACTGGGGGCAAAATTAATTAGTTAAATAGTGATATTATAATATATAAATATTTTATATCTTTTAAAAAAATTAGAAGAAAACTAAACCAGTAAAATAATACAAATATTTTTTTTAAATAAAAGAACTATAATACTAGAACTGTTTGTTATGAAAACAAAAATATTCAAAAGACAATCGAATCTGAATGATGAATAATTAATGAACAAAAAAATTAAGAAAAGGCAGGTGAGAAAAAAGAAAAAAAAAAGAGGTGAGAAATAGGAAGGAGAACGACAGGTGAAGCCGTGGAGGAAAGAGGAATCAGAAAAAGTAAGAAAAATAAAGGGGGCAGATGGGCTTTGAACTGTGGTCCAGTGGGAGCATCGTAGTAGATTTAACCATATGAACTGTAAAATCCTGGATATTTCTAATACATATAAAATTTTGTATAGTTTTAGTGGGAGCAGCTGCCCCCTCCTTGGACACTGTAGATCCGCCCCTGGTTCTAATCATATGTAACGTCTGGCGCAATTATTAGAGGATGTGTTTATGAGCAATAACATGCATGCAGTTTTTGTTTGTATATAGTTACTTGAACAAAACACCGGCGAACAATTTTTTTTTTAATAATGGATGAATATATAAGAGTGATGGAATAATTTTGTTAGAGGACTAGAGTATTTATTAACCGGCTGTATGTGGAGATTCTTTTCCTTGCAAACACTGCAAGAGTTCCATAAATATTTTTTTCTGAAAATGTTAAAGACTTTTCTTGACCAATCCATTTGCATGTGACGACCAGCCATATATCAAAGAATGCCTCAAGAATTCTGTGAGTATCTATCTTTCACTATATCAGTTATTTATAATTATATATTTTCAATACTTTTATCATTTGCTCATAATCATATATTATTGTTTGGCATGAGAAACTATGCGTATGAGTTGTTTAACAGATTGTCGCTAATAGCTTCGTCTTCTGAAACAGTTGCAGATTTTGACCTCACTGCAACTCTTCATCATAAAAAAGATTACCGCAAGCATGAAGTCCAATATCTAATCGTGCAACAACCATTGAAGAATCAGTTTCATTTACTACAAGAAACAGTCCTTAGGTGACTCGATCTCTTTCCTTTTCTCACTTCATCGCTATGCACAAAAAGAATCTCACTTCTTACTGCATAAAAATCCCCACCAAAAAAGGGGTTTTTGACAATAAAAATCTTAGGAATACTCTTTTGCAGTGTTTGCAAGGAACGAGAAGTATCTGTTGGGAAAGAAAAGGGGAAGCCTTTTGTGTATTCGTAAGATTTTTATTGTTCAAAAACCCCTTTTTTGGTGGGGTCCGTTGTCGGCCACCAAATGTTCTATCTCTTGACGTAACGATGATATTTGCTTTGTTACGTAGAGACCTTTAATCTTTTGGTGTTATGAAATCCTTTTATTATTTGCCAGAAATCTCTTAGTTTATTACAACTGAACATAAAAAAAGTAATTAATGTACTTAGTCGGTCAGTCCTAATGGAAGCCATTATATAACTAATAACAAAATTGAGTCAACTACGAGGACTTCGTAGAGGTTGTGGAAGCAAACATCAATTTCATCATACTAAGAAGATACATAATAAGGAAGAAATCTATCAAGTATCAAACTGAGTAGTTGCAGAAGGTATAAAATTTGGAAGAAATTTATCAAATATTAAACTGAGTAATAGCAGAAGGTACAAAATTTGGAAGATATTTATCAAATACCAAACTGAGTGATTGCTTTGACGAATCTGAATCACAAAAACCATTAAAAATTTTACACAATGATGAAAGCTTTGAGAGCATTATTGCTATTCACTTAAGGTCCAAACTTAAAAATTTAAACTCTTTCTTGGTGAAAATATTAGTTAGGAATTAAAACTCATTCACAATATGACCCTTACGAAAAAGAGAATTAAAATCTTCTCATAGGAAAAAAATGTAAATACTTTCCATATTAGGTTGATTTTTCCAGTGAACTAATACAAGAATACTTCACTTCTTCCGGAAAATTTAGTTTTGGAGCAGCATTCAAGACTGATTCAGTTAGATTGGACTTTTTTTTACAGCATTCAAGAGTAATCCAGTTAGGTTTGTATAAAATAGAATTTAATGAAAAAAGCCTCTACAATTAAAATTAATTTATGAATACAAATCTTTGCTTCACATGTCATGTAAGAATGACTTTAATAGTCTTTGATTATCTATTAATAATATTTGTCGTCGATGTAAGAGTTATTTTAATAATCTTTAAAACTGTCCGAATGGACTAGGGAGGAGACAATGCCGATGATGACGACAATCCAAATGGTATTCCAGTTCCTGTTCAGGTTGAAACTGGAGAGGGCAGCAGTGATGCAGTTAAGGATGCTGATGAGAAGGCAGATGATCATGCGCCTAAGAAGAGGATCCACTCATCTACCAATGCGGCTAAGATAGTGCATGTTTGAAATGAAATTCCAGTAGTTATGGTTTCATATGTTGGGTCTAAATAATGTTTCTTATTACTCTGCAGTCAGTCTTTGATTATCTTTGTTTCAGTTTCGTTATGTTTTGGTTACGAGTTATTTGATAGTTAGTTTCATTATGATAAAAAAAACTATTTCTATTTGTTTCAACTCATATATAGTATTTAGGTTTTTGCTGTATACGTAGATGAATTCTGTATATTCAGTAAATTTTGAGAGGAAAATAATCATTATAATTATGATCATATTAGATTGAGCAGTGATAAATTAATTCCATCCACTTTGACATTAAGATTGGTGGTTCTATGATTTTTTGTGGTGTGGTGAAAGAGTGTACTATTAAAATGTTTGGTAGTTTCAAACTTTCCAAGATAATTACATAATTACCTTCTGTAAAATTCCAACCGACCACTTCTGAGTTTGTTATTACCTCTAAAATAATACTTTTAGCTATTTGTTTCAGTTTAATAAGAAATAAACTATGTAGAATAAATGAATTTTAAATAGTAAATAGAAAATTGATATTAGATAAAGTTGAGTAAGAATGAAGTAACTCCAGACACTCTTTTTCTGAATTGTTGATAGTTTAGAATATTAATTGTTTAAAAATTATACAATATTCATGAATATTTGAGTATTGAACTTTGAATAATACAACCGTATTATTCTGATTATTTTTATTAAAAGTGATCTTAATGATTGTTATGTATAATGAGAAGCTTAACTTATTTATTGCATTCAAATTCAGCCGATGCTGCTTTGAGTCCACAGAGACAACTAAATTACCTTAAACATGAAATGCTGTTGTCACTATGATACGTGTTACTTGGTGATGATCTGCAGATATCAAAGCCGTAAATCTTTATGGCTTATGCACACGAATTACAGAGTAAACCAAGTCATGTTATGTAATGTTTGAGCTTCTTTTTCTTCTTATGAATCGTGTCCGGATCCTTGAAAAAAAAAAGAGACAATGAACATGTTCTCACTATAAGAAACTATTCGTTTTTCGCTTAAATTATATGACATCAATGATTTCATAGTAGATTAATTTTGTATATATAATTTTATGTCAAAATTCATCATTTTCATACTCTTTAAGTAAATATTTTCTTTATTTGATTTGGACATATAAAAAATATTTGTGAAATGATATCCATCAATATTTTTTTTACCATTTGTCTCACAATTAGTTAAACATATGAAATTATTAAAATGTATGTATTTCACTTAATTTGAATAAAAAAATGTTATTAATAACAAAATTATTTAATAAAATAAAAAATATGAAACAAAAGTGGTGAGGAAAATGTTGAATTTTAAGGATTAAATTAAAAATAATACGATGTGGAATGTAAAAAAGGAGAAAAGTGGGTGTTGAATAAACATTCCAATAGATAGTCTTACATTGTACTGCAGTGTACACATGAGTTTAATTGGTCGCACTATGGTTTTATATTTGCAGATGCAGTTTCATGACATTTAAATTAGAAAAATGTTGTAACGAGCTTAAATAAATAACTAGAAACATTATTTAATGGACCGTATCATATTAATGATACAATTTTGTCTACGTAGAAAAAGGAGAAGGCAAAATTAAAATTATATATATGATCGTTTTGATTAATAAATTATAGTCGTCTACAATATTTGTAACAAGCAAGAAAAAAAGGTGTCAGTAGGAATCCAGCAAAAAAATCAATAAAATGTGGAGACTGTAATTCTTTAGCAGAATATATCTATTAATATAAAGTAAGATTTATTCTCTTCTCCTCTTACCACCTAAGAAAATAGGTCTAGGAGAGCTCGGCACGTCAGCACACTTTCTTCTGTGTTTAACAATCATTTACGGTTTGTATTTTTGGGCTTTGTCGTTTGTTTTGTATATGTGAGGGGCTCTGTCGATGGAAGCATAACTCAACAGATGTTGGGCTTACTATAATGTTTTAGTTGGGGCTTCTTTATGGTAAGCCCAAAGCCATGCGTGACCATGCTTCTTCTTCTTCAATGTCATGACTTGACAAACATAATCACCCCTTCTTCTTCGTACACGAGATCTGAGAAACGACTTCATCACTCTTTATGCTGAAGCCATTAAGCCTTTCATTTATGCTCAATTAATTTGCTCTCCACTACTTCTCATTCCTTCACAGCGTTCGATCTGTTCGGATTCTAAGCGTTTTTTTTTAAATCTATAAATAAACGGGTCAGGGTTGATGGTTCTCACAGAATCATTGATTTTTCGTACACATAACTCTGCAAACTCCTGGGAGAACGATGGCTGCTTCCCAGATCTCCGTTTCCTACACATAACTCGAACCGTTCTCACATGCCTTCTCCGATTTTGTGAAGCCAGGAATGTTAAGACGAGTGGTGAACTAGTGGGTGTTGATACTCTTCTCTTGGATGGTCAGGTAGTTTTACCAGTTTCTCTCTTATGTCTTCGTTCGTTGTTACGTCGTCGGATTCTAGCTTCTGATTAAATATATCCTTATTTTGCAGTCTTCTCTCATCCAAGCATCTGTATCTGTCCATCGTCTGAACACATTATGAGAACTTTTTAGAGAGGGAGCTATGTATGAGCTCAGTGGATTCGATGTGACTAGAAGCAACAACCGTTTCAAGCTTGGTGATTCTGCTATGGCTATCTGGCTAAATAAGTTTACAAATATGGTTGAAGTGCGTGCAGTTGCTAATCTGATCCCTACTGAGATGTTCATGTTCCGATCTGTTGATCAACTCATGTCGTTAGCTAATACTAATGCTGAGCTTCCAGGTATGTTACTCCGTCCGTTATAAGTTAACGTTAGTATTCATAGATCTTATACCAGATAACCTGTTTTTACAGACATCATTGGTGAGGTTTCTGATATCAGGACAACATACAATGATCACACTCAAACAATTCAATGAGTGATGGTTAATATCAGAGTAGATAAGTAATTTATACAGCTGCTAAGGTGGTTTTGGCGATTGATATTACGTGTATACGCACACCAATTAACCTAATGTGCACACTACCACAATCGAATGGTATGTCGACGTAGCACTTTAGGATCGAATCCACAGAGACCAACGATTACACTTTATCTTTATGGGATCAATACTTAGCTAAAACAATGATGGGGCTTTGAGATTAAGGTTTCGTAACAAACAAGTAATAAGATTAATTAAAGATTTCAGATGATTAAAATGCTAGCCTAGGGTGGTTTGGTCGGGTGTTAAACAAGTGTGAGCCAAACAATTATTCAAGTTCGATTAAAGACCAGTCTAGAACTCGGATCACTTAAGATAGATCAGCCCACTATCGTGGTGCTTCACCTTTTGTCAATCGATCTCAGTACCTAAACTGTCGTTTGGACTGAGATGCGATGACAAACATTAAGATCAAGTCCGATATGTTCACAAAACACCCTAACATCTACTTTCGCTAGGTTAGGGATATGATGCTCATTTAAGTTATGTCTAGCAACCTATAACATTTTTGATGAATAGATTAAACCTAGAATCAGACACTAAGTGGTTAACTTGATGCAAGCCTTAAGAACAACAGTGAATGAAGACAATCGATTTATAACTTATTTATGTCAAGCTCACGGATCTAACACCCTAGACTAAGCAAGCTGACTACTCAGCCATGAAACAAGAAAACACAGAAACATAAATATAAAGCAACATGAAATATGACTGAAATAAAGTAATAGGGTTCAGGGGGTTTTTCTCTAAATCGAGAGAGATGGCCTTCTCCCTTTACAAAGTAGCAAAATCTCAAATCTCCAACTCTAACGTCTGGTTTCTTCTCCAAAATAGCGTAGTATATTCAGGAGAGACAAAAAAAAAGATATATCAAAGCCACAGGCGGCTGGGAGAGAAAATAGAGAGATTAAGGCAAATCCCGAAATAAGTTGTAGTTTCCTCAAAAATCTCTGCCGTTGGAACATGCACTCGAGTTGTTCCGCTCGACTAGGAACAGTCGTCAGACTGTTCTGCGTGAAAATCACCAAATTGCTATGATGGTCATAACAAAGGAGGAGAAGCTTCAGACAAGACCAGAAAGGACTACTCTAAGGTCAAATGCTAAAGATGGGACACTTTGTGTCACATTGTCCTACACGACCGAGAGAAGAAACAAATCTTACGGAGACACAAGAGGCAGATGCATTATACATGCACGAAGTTGTGTTCTTCAACGAAGAAAGAGTGTTTCCTAAAAGATTTGACGAATGTGATGGAAATATGAGTATATGGTATCTTCACAATGCTGCAAGTAACCATATGACATGCAATAGAGAGTTCTTCTCAAAGCTAGACGAAAGTGTGAGAGGTAAAGTCAAATTTGGTGATGGATCAGACGTCGAGATTGTTGGGAATGGTTCGATCAGGTTCATCGGAAAAACAAGAGAGTGAAGAGCACTTAAAGATATCTACTACATCCCAAGTCTTAAACACAATATCATATGTCTTGGACAAGCAACCGAGATGGGTTGTGAGGTTAATATGAGAGAAGACTTACTGATGCTGAAAGATCTCCGTGGAAGGCTATTGGTACAAGTCTCAAGCTCACCAAACCGATTTTACAAGACGCTAATGGAGGTTGAATATCCGAAGTGTCTTCAAATACGAGAAACTGATGTTACATGGACGTGGTATGTGCTGCTAGGACGTGTGAACTTTGGAGTCATGAAGAATATGGTAGACAAGGAGATGGTAGTAGGGATGCCACAGGTGATAAACGAGAAAGATGTGTGCAGCGCCTGCTTAGTTGGGAAGCAAACTCGGAAGTCTTTCCCGCCTAAAGCAAAGTATCGAGCATCACACACCAGCAAACAACAGATATGTATTCGTTTTATTTGATGATTACTAAAAATATATGTGGACGATGCTGCTAGGAGAGAAGAGTGAAGCGTTCGATCGGTTCAAAAAGTTCAAGGAGTACGTGAAGAATCAAATGAAGCTAAAACTCAAGACTTTTTTGCACCGATAGAGGAGGAGAGTTCACATCTTTTGAGTTCATTCGTTTTTGTGAAGAAAACAGTGTAACTAGACATCTCACCGCACCGTATACACCGCAACAACAAAACGTTGTGGCCGAGAGAAGAAATAGAACACTAATGGAGATGACGAGAAGTTTGGTGAAAGCTACGAAGATATCTAATCAACTATGGGGAGAAACAGTACGTCATTCAACGTATCTCATAAACCGCATCGCTACAATGGCTTTGGAAAACAACACTCCATACGAAGGTTTGTATGTTAAGAAACCGAACACTGAGCATATAAGGGTCTTTGGATGTGTAGCTTTCGAAAAAAATCAACGGTCCTCATCTCAAGAAGCTGGATGATCATTATAGGATGGTGATAAACCTAGGCACAAAGCCCGACACAAAAGCTTACAGGCTCTATGATCCGGTCTCGAAGAAGGTATTTGTTAATAGAGATGTAATCTTTGACGAGAAAAAAAATATGGGATTAGTCTACACTATCAAAAAATGTGGACGAAGAACCAGGATAATTTAAACTTCCTCATATTGATGTTACAAAGAAGGAGATGGTGATGAGCCTCAAAATCACCAACACCACAAAGAGCAAAACAATAACGAAGAAGAAGAAGCTGTAGACGCTGGTGAACAAGAGCAAGTAGCAGAGAACAACGATGCAAACCAAGACCAGCATGTAACATCGAGATATGGCCGTAACATCAGAAAACCAAAGCGGTTTGATGATTACATCCTAGTCACTGAAGTTGAAGGTGGCAGACTCTTGCTCACCATAGATGGTGAACAAAAAAGTTACATACAAGCTGCAGCGATACAATGCAATGAAGGCAAAGATCAAATATATCATCAAAAACAAGACCTGGAAGCTCGTCAAGAAGCTGGCAGGTGTGAAACCGATAGGTTTAAATTGGGTTTATAAGATCAAAAGGAATGTAGATGGAACGGTGATCAAATACAAAGCAAGACTAGTCGCAAAATATTACGTGCAACAACAAGGTATAGACTTCGAAAAAGTATTTGCACCAGTTGCTCGGATAGAGACCATATGACTACTCTTAGCTTTGGCAGCGACCAATGGATTAGAGATCCATCACTTAGATGTGAAAACTGCGTTCCTAAACGGAGACTTAAACGAGAATGTATATGTAACTCAGCCAGAAGGTTTTGAAGAGAAAGGTAAAGAGAATCACATAGACAAACTCAGCAAGGCTCTATACGGTTTGCGTGAAGCTCTGAGAGCTTGGAACATCAAACTCGGCTGTGTTCTCAAGAGATGGAGTTCACGAAGTGCACCAAGGAACATGCGTTATATCAAAAGAAAGAGAAGGGGGAGCTTATGATCATAGCTATATAGGTCGATGACTTGTTTGTAATAGGGACATCACTCAATGTTATCAAGCAATTCAAAGATGATATGTCAAGAAGATTTGAGACGTCAGATCTCAGGAAGCTTACTTACTATCTTGGTATAGAAGTAACGCAGGGAGCTGATGGCATTCAAATCAAGCAAGGAGGATACGCACAAGGTATACTTGTCAAGACGAAGATGGAGTCATGTAACTATACTCACGTTCCGATGAACACGAGTTTGAAAAAATCGAAGGCAGAGGAGGAGCCTGAGATTGATGCAACATCGTATTAAAGCACCATAGGATGCTTAAGGTATCTTCTTCATACTCGACCAGACTTTGCATTCTCGGTTAGTGTATTGAGTAGATATATACAAAGTCCAAGAGAGAGCCATGAGCAAGCCGTGAAGCATCTGTTGCGATATATAAAGGGCACCACTGAGTACGGTCTCTTCTTCAAGCGAAATGGAACAACAGAGATTACATGTTACAGTGACAGAAGCCATAACATAGACGTTGATGATGGAAAAAGCACTACAGGGTTTATGTTCTACCTTGGAATATCTCCGATCACATGGACATCGTGTAAGCAACCCACCGTAGCACTCTCTTCATGTTAGGCAGAGTTCATGGCAGCTATGGAAGCCGCAAAACAAGCAATATGTTTAAAGGAGTTAATAGCTGAGATCATGAAAAAAGAAGACAAGAAAGTCGTGTTGAAGATTGACAACAAGTCAGTGATTGCCCTCACTAAGAACCCAGTGTTTCATGGAAGAAACAAGCACATACTCTCGAAGTACCACTTCATTCGAGAATGTATGGAGTTTGACTTGATCGAAGTTAAACACGTACCTGGAGTGGAGCAGAAGGCAGACATACTCACTAAACTGTTGGCGAGGATCAAATTCGAAGAAATGCGCAAGTTCACCAGAGTTCAGAAGATCAACATACCCGAGATTCAAGTTGGAATTAAGAGGGAGAATGTTGGATAATTCCAAATAACTGGAGGAGAAAGTTAATTCATTAAAGTGAAGTTTGTGGGTTAAGAAAAAAAGGAAAACATATCAAGCTTAGGATCTATGTTTCCTTATTACTATTAGGTTAATAAGTAGCTTAGTCTTATATAAAGAGTTCTCACGAAGAGATGTAACATTAAGAGAAACACATTGAAAGATTTAGTTTTGTGTGAGTTTTTTTTTTTTTGTCATCGACTTATACAGACTCATACTGACTCTGTAAACCAAACCGGGTGATCTATATCCATGTGAACGATGAAAGACGGCTGCTTCCTAACACTGCGTGCTATTCTATCCGCCTTTGTATTTTGCGTCCGTGGTACATAGATAATCTCTGATCGGGTGAAACTCTCTTTCAGGTTCTTGACATCTTCCAAATAATTTGCAAAAGCTGGCCATTCTTCTGGTTCAGAAACCATCTTCACCAATCGAGAACAATCCGTTGCAAACTTGACCTGAAATTGACGTAAATTCCTCATACATACCATTGCCCAGAGTAGCGCTTCCATCTCCGCATGAAGGGGAGAGAGACTAGCCCGAACATTCCTTGCCCCCAATAATCCATCGAATCCTTCTAAAGTGCTGTACCAACCTTGTCCTGAAAAAGTATCACCCTCTTTCCATGAGCCATCCACAAAACACCATCTTCCTGGAATTGACAGCAGGGTCGTATCTGCTATTTGTGGTACTGTCCTCTGCTCATTCAAAATCTGTGCCTCAGCCCATAGTGTTGATTCTGTTTCTGTCAATTTAATTGTATCCAAATGATCAATGTCCAGATTACTGAAAACTTTATTATTCCTAACTTTCCAGATATACCATAGTATCCATGCAAACTGATGATCTTCCATCTGCGGAACAACTCTCCAGAACAGATGATCCAAATTTGTGAAGAGAGCACTTGTCGGAAAGATAGCTGGGTTTGATGGTATCTGTAGCGCCCAAACCTGAATTGCTGTAGGGCATTCAAAAAATACATGGTTTATGGATTCCTCATGGGCTCCACATCTTCCACAACAAATATCTCCTTGTATCCCCCTTGCATGTAAGTTCTTCTTTACTGCTATACATCATGTCACTAATTGCCATAGGAAATGTTTTAACTTTGGTGGGCAACGTATTTTCCAGCAGTTAGCCTTCAGAACATCTACAGTGGGACCAATTAATAATGGTGGCCTTTCTCTATTTGGATAAATCCGTTCGACCTGATATCCTGATTTGACCGTATATTTTCCATTCTTTGTGAAGTGCCATCCATCTCTATCTATCCTCTGAGTCCTGCTCAATGGTATGCTTTCTATAAGTTTTGCATCCTGTGGATCCACCAAAGCCCGAATTGCCTGTGAATTCCAAGTGTGTGAGGTAGAGTCTATGAGAGACTCCACTTTGAGGTCCGGATATAAATTGTGTTGATTTTTATTTGCTGGTCTCGGACGAGTGGTTGGGAGCCATAGATCATTCCATACAGAAATAGAAGAACCTGATCCAACCCGTTTAATTAGTCATTTGCTTACCAGAGATCTAGCAGAAACAATACTCCGCCAGCCATATGACGGAGAGTATGAACGAATCGGTTCCAAAGGTGAAGCATTTCTGAAATACCGCCCTTTGAAGACACGAGAGAATAAAGTGTTTGGCTTCTCTACCAGACGCCATAACTGCTTACCAAGCATCGCTGTGTTGAAATCAGTGATGTCTTTAAACCCCAAACCGCCTTCATCCTTGTCTACACATACCTTGTCCCATGATTTCCAGTGCATACCTCTTGTACTTCCCCCCGGACTCCACCAGAATTGTGAGACCGCGCTCGTCAATTTTTTCACAGTTGCCTTAGGTAACCGATAGCAAGACATTGTATGATTCGGTAAAGCCGTAATCACTGATTTAATGATCACTTCCTTTCCGCCTTTTGTGAAAAATTTAAAAGTCCACCCATTAACTCTATTGTTTAAGCGATCTTGTACAAAGCTAAAAACTTGGATCTTTGATCCCCCAAGTTTTCTGGTAAACCAAGGTAGGATCCCATTCCTCCAAGATTCTGAATGCCCAAAATATCCCTTAATTCCTGTCTGACGGATTCTTCGATTTTATGTCCAAATTGAATTGAAGACTTATCAAAATTTATTAGCTGCCCTGAAACTACCTCATATTCCTTTAAAATCCTGAGGATGGTTTGACACTCTTCCTTTTGAGCTTTGCAGAAGAATAGACTATTATCCGCAAAAAGCAAATGAGATATCGATGGGCACGCTCTAGCCACTTTCATTCCCGTTAGTTGTTTCCCTCTCTCTGCCTTTTTTATATTTGTAATCAAAGCCTCAGTGCAGAGAATAAATAAATACGGTGATAAAGGATCTGCTTGACGTAAGCCTCTATGTGGAACAATGAGACCACGTGATTGGCCATTTATAAGAACCTGATATTGAACCGAGGAAATACATTCCATCATCAATTTGATCCAATGTAGAACAAAACCCATTTTCTGCAATAAGGCCTTAATAAAGTCCCATTCCACCCTATCATACGCTTTGCTCATGTATGTTTTAATTGCCATATACTTTCCTCGACATGCTTTATTGGTCCGTTGTCCGTGGAACATTTCCTGAGCGATGAGAATATTATCCGAGATTAACCGTCCTGCTACGAATGCCGATTGAGTTTCAGATATAAGTAAGGGAAGATAAATTTTCAACCGCTGACACAAAACCTTCGAAATAATTTTATATCCCACATTACATAGACAGATTGGTCTGAGCTCTGTCATCCTTGTGGGTCTCCCCGTCTTTGGAATCATACAAATATTAGTAATATTTAATCTTGCATCCATTTTTCCCGAAACCAAAAAATTATTGACCATTTCTACCAAATCATTCTTAATAATATGCCAGGAGTGTTGGAAAAAAGGGCGGTCATGCCGTCTGGTCCTGGTGCCTTTTCGGGATGCATCATAAACAACGCCTCTTTGACCTCCTCCTCCGTCGCTAGCCGCAATAATCGCTGATTCATCTGAGGAGTAATTCTGGGTGTAACCTCTGCCAGAAAACTATCAAATTCTGATGGGGAAGTTGTACTACAAAGATCTTCGAAATAATCTATTGCCACCTTTTCCACACCATTATCCTCTGTAATCCAATTTCCATCAACATCATGTAAACCAACAATTCTATTACGAACCCGTCTTTGCTTGGTCAAAGCGCGATAAAATTTTGTGTTGAGATCCCCAGATGAGTACCACATGTTCCTACTTTTCTGGTGCCAGTAGTCTTCTTCATCCTTATATGCCTCTTGTAATTTCCTAGACACCTCTAAAATATCCTCTTGTGACCTGGCATTATCTGTTTGGACTTCTTCAAGCGCTTGTTGTAACTCATTTATTTTTTCTTTCCCATAAGGTGGATTATTTTTCCGCCATTTAGCAATTTCATGGCGACAATTACTAATTTTTCCACAATACCCTCTGTTCTCCCTTCTACTCCTGCGTCGTTGGATTCTGCCCAACCCATTGTAATCGAATCCAGTAGGCCCGGTTGTCCAATCCATCTTTTATCAAACTGAAATTGTCCTTTCCTCCTGGAAACTTTGTCGTCTAGATAAGCCACCACCGGCCGATGATCAGAGGCCACCATCCCCAGGTATTCTGTAAAAGAGCAAGGAAATAACGTATGTCACTATTCATTTGCTAAAGCGCGATCCAAACGACATCGGACCATCACCGCCCCTTTCCCTTTTCCTCTTTTCCCTTGCCATGACAATTTATTTCCGCGAGCCAGAAATTCTAATAAGCCACTATTTCGTATCATATTATTAAAAGGAATAAATGAATCTGCACTCCTTATAGATTCTCCTTCTTTTTCATGATTTCCAGTAATCTCATTTAGATCACCGATAATGAACCAGGGTTCGGATCTCGCCAGACCATATCTAGTTAAGCGCTCCCATACTTGTTCCCTCATTTGTTGAACTGGATCCCCATATACAAAAGTAAGATACACCTTCTTGCCTAGAGCTTCTGCTTCCACATCAATCATTCGGTTACTAGAATATAATACCTTCACCTGATACTCACTATTGTAAAAAAACGCTAATCCTCCACTTCTACCCATTGGATCCACTGTGACCAAATTATCATAACCAAAGTGCGCCTGAAATTTTTGGACAAACTCTGAGTCTTGCTTTGTTTCTGCTAAAAATAGAAAGTCCGGTTTATGTTTATGCCTTATCTCGCTTAGATAACTTATAGTCCACTTACTACCCATTCCTCGGCAATTCCAACTTAATATTCTCATATAAAAAATTTGTTCTTCATTCGCTCTGAAGAGCCAAATCGCCGGGTGTAATGGTACCCTATTTCCACAAACCACCTAGTATCCTTTCTTTGTGCCCTGAACCATTTCACTGTACTCCAAGAAAAATTTAAAAATTCATTTTTCCCATATTTACCATTATCATTTTTTACAGAAGACACATAACGTACAAGAACTTGAGACGAAGGAAAAAACTTAGCCCTTGCTACTATCAACATGATTAGGAAAAGACCAATCTTGACACTAATCTGAACATTAAAACCACATGACCTCCATTCCAAGCAACCTCGTATCCCAAAACGTGATTTTTGAAGTAAGTTAAACTCTATATGACACCACAGCTCCATCAATATAATCACAAATAAAGCTTGTCCTTTATAACACCAGTTGTACGCTTTGATAGAGTACATGTATAGAATGCATCCATAATAATGCCAAAAAGCCAAATAAAATGGAAAGTTGATCCGATCTTGTTCCCTGCATCCAAACTGAAACAGCCTTTGGTTTGATGAGACCAAAGACCGGCTCTGTAATAAAACCTTATTGAGGAGCACTATCATACTCCCACCACTCTGATACCCACGCACAGACCAAGCTCCTTCCATCCAGCATATACAATACCAATTCATGACATTGCATTCAAACTTCCATATCCAAGGAAAATCCACACAAATACAATAAACACCAATAGAGCCAACTTTATTCCAAAAGACAATTTGATAATCAAACCATATAAAACCAAAATGGCCAACATAATGCCAAATAAATTTGAAACCAATAATCAAATAGATGCTTTTAGCCAAAGCAATACCATTCTCCACATTCTCATTCTCAATATGCTCATCTATACCACCTTCCAGCTCCATAGATTTCGAAATTACCTCATTGGATTTGAACACCAAAACATAGTAATACCAGAAACCAAAAAAGCCATTTTTATTCCAAATCAAGATCGTATAAAGAGATCTCAGAGGTAAAAAAATCAAACCATGAAGCCATGAGATAACAAGGATAAAGTAACTAAAACTTCTCAATGAGCTTATTAAAAAACTAAAAACGAAACAACCAGAGCCCTCTGTCTGCTCACTTAACTCTTCTTCAGTAACCTGTAATTCCATAAACATTAAGCTTTGAAAGAACTGGATTTGGGGTTTGAGGGACCCTATCCCCGCAAGACCAACATTTACTTCCTTACCCTCAGCATCCTCTATGTCTTTATCTTCCTCTTTAATCTCTTCTAACACTTTCTGCAACTTATCATTTTCCTCCAGCTTCACAGCAGTTAGGTTCTGGAACTCATCCCCAAAATAAAACTGATGAAATTTTAAAGCTTTCCTAAACCCCATGTAAATGTAGCGATGAAGAATCTCCCCAAACTCGTTAGTAATCATCGTGGATTTCGTTTTAAACAGAACGAAAATCATATCCTGAATATCCTTAATTTGACAGATGAAAGAGCCAATAATCCTTAGACCCCAAAACTTCCCTTGATTTCTCAAATCTCTTACGAGATCTGAAAGATATTGCCCTGCAGAAACTTCCTTTTGCTTCCATCGATTCCCAAAAACACACTGATGCTGATGATCTATCCATTGAAGACCCTCGATAGCCCAAAGACTCCCTGGATCTCACCGTTGACGACCCATTCAACCCTAATACACAATCGCCGTCGCCATCGCTTTTCGAAAGAGAGAGCGTTTTTTTTTGCGTGAGTTTCTAAATTTAATAAAAAGTGATAGTTTTTAAATCTTTTGTGTACTTACAACTTCATAAATCTTATAGTTCAACTTCTCATTTTTAACAAGTTTTTACCTAAATTATTGACGTTTAATTCACAACCAGGCTAATTTTAAATTATTCAGCATTAACAGCTCTCACCAAAGATAATTCGTGTAATAGATAGATTCATATCCACTACTGAAACATTTCAATAGCTAAATCATACTTACGCAAAATCATTACGAACATGTTAATTTTTACAACAAATAAACCAAAGTGAAAAATAATCAATAACACAAATATCAAATAACCCGTGAGCTCGCGTGGACACACCACTATATATATAGTAGAGCTTTGAGATTCTTGTGGTTCTAGAGGATCCAGCTACATGATTCCTTTTGACATTGTAAACACATGTTCTCCGGTTATATTTGACCAAAATTTTTTTTTCTCTGGTTATACATTTTTATTGTCTAACAATAAAAACATGATCTAATTATTGGGTTGGGACTTTTATTCGATATCCGGATCCACTCCAAAAATAGGATATTCGGGATGGTCGAAATCCGGATGGTAAATATCAAATCCAAATCCACATATCACAATTTTTAAGTTCGGATATCAAGAACCGGATTTATTAAATATATTATTATTTGAATTTTATTAATAATTATAGTTGATATGTTAATATTTTTACATAAATTAGTATTATAATGTTATATTTAAATTTTTGTAATCTTAATTATATATTTTTATAAATTTGTATATATATATATATATATTTAATTTATATATTATTTTTATAATTTTAGTATTTTAATTTCTTTAAAAATTTAATTTTTAAATTTTTACGGATCCGAATCCGGATTTGGATACTCATGGGTATTACAATATTTAGACTAAAGGGGCGACTGGTTTTCCCGCTACCACCCGCAAACGCAGCTTTTGCGGTTGGTAGCAGTTGTCGGCGGTTTGCAACAATCACTCAAATCGCTCTAAACCGCTTCAAACCGCTCCGAATCTCATAAAGCTGGCTCCAGCTAGCGTTTGCGATTGCGGGCGGTTGCGGGAGGGTAAATTTTTTTTCTTTTTTTTAAAACAATATATATTCAAAAGTAAAAATATTTAGTAAAAAAATTAAAATTGAAATTATGAAAATATTAAAATATATCTATTATATTTTAATTAATATTATAAAATTTTATAATAAAAACAATTTCAATAAATTTTCAAAAATTAAAATTATAACTTTCTAAATATAAATTTAATATTTATTATAATTTTATGATTTTTTTGTATTTTTATAATTATATTAAATGTAAATATTGTTAATTTATTATTTGACTGTTACCGCATTTGGTAGTTAACCAGTCATAAGTCATCCGCAAACGCACCAATTTTTAACCGCAGTACCAGTCGTACAAATCTCTTAAACCGTTAGAAACCGCAACCGTCCGCATCCACAAACTCCCGCAACCGCAACCGCTGCGTTTGAACCAGTCAGACCCTAATACTCAGATCCGAAAGGCACATATACATATCCGGATCCGGAAGGCGCGGATACGTATCCGGATACTAAAATTACGGATCTGGATACCCTGAATTTTTCGTGTATCCTGATCCGTCTTATCCCCTATCTAACAATAGCCTCATCTCATCTTATGATATGTGTATTTCAAAACTATCAATTCATTATATTAGCAATACATGATTTTGAGCTTTCTGTTTTCGGTCAAAAATAAAAAATTTAATCATTTATTTGTTATGATTTGCAAATTACTGTTTTATAAACACAGCAGCTATGTTTTTTGAATTTCTACTAAAACTATTTGAAAATAAACACATAACCTATCTAAGTAGAATATTTTTCTTAAAAATATAAATAAATTTTGGGGAAATTTTGATATTACCACAAATTTAATAATTTCAAATTTACCTTTAAAAGATAACTATTTTTCGTACATATCTTTAATTGGTGGTAGAAAGATTAAATTAAATATGCTAAATCATTTATAAATGTTTAAGAATAATTTATAAAACATTTATAGAAATTCAGAAACCCTACCTCACTCTTAAATCCTAAACTCTGAACAATAATCACTAATAAATTTAACTAATAATAAAAAATGCATGAATTATTTGCTAAAACTACTTACAAAAAAGGATCCTACGTTTCCCAATATGTCATTTGAATATCATCATTAATCATTACCTGAATACATTTCCAACCTACCAAAAGTAAAAGAAAATCAAAAAGATTAAGTCCTTTGAACAACCATTCAAAAATATAGATCTCATAGAACTTTGAAAATACCAATTTTTTTTGTTTCTTCAAACACGTAGAAGATATATTATTTCCAGTGATTAGTAGTGCACCGGTGTTTACAACTACTCCCTCCGTTTTTTATTATAAGTCGTTTTAGAGAAATTTTTTTGTTCGAAATTATATGTCGTTTTCGGTTTTCTATGTAAAATTTATTAATAATTAATGTTGTATGACCAATAGTAATATATCTTATATTTTTTTATTGGTTGAATTGTGGTTAGGTAAATAATTAATGATGTTTTTGTTTAGAAAATATAAGAAATTAATGGCTTTCTTAATCTACGTGCATAGCTGTAAAACGACTTATATTAAAAAACGGAGGGAGTATTTTTTATTAATTTTTAACAAAATTTATTTATTTATAAAATAGAAAAAAAAAGTAAAAACAGAAAGTAAAAAAAAAAGAGAAATCACGAAGAGATAAAACTCATGTTCAAAAACCCCACCGAGTCAACCGATTTCTCGCAGGAAAAACGCAGATCGGTGGTACTCCGCCGCGAGTTAACCATTTTCATGTTCTAAATCAATACTTTTAACATCAATCTATCATATTTCATTGCCAACTTTCAAGAATCGAAGCAAATCGTGTAAGAAAATATGATTTATGTTGGAAAAAAAGTTGAAAAACAACTGTAAATTAAGTTTGGGGAAGACAAAGTCGAGGGGAAGAAGAAGAGAAAATTACAATTTTGCCATTCATTAATGAAATAATAAAGGAAATTAAGTTTCGTGGCAGACACAAATCACCAAAACCAGATAGGCAACATCGATCGTAAAATAATGAAAAGAGATAAGGTTTTCTGATCTCAAGTTGTTTACTATTGACTCTTTATAAATGATTTTATTATCTACATCTATTAAATTGTGCTTTCGTTATCGTTTTTATTTCATTGATATAGGTTTAGTTTTTTTTTTTTTTAACTTCTCTATCAATTCAGTGAATAATATAAGTGACAATTAAAAATGATAGACATTTGTAAAAATTAATTTCACTTCAGATACATATCGAAGAATCAAAAATTTCAAGAAAATCGCTGAAAAATTCTATTCACATGTTAGTGTTCAAATCTAATATATCAAGTTGTTATAGAATATAAGTGTAGACTCGAAATATAAATGTTTGTCTAGTATATATTCACTAGTTTGGTCTAAAAATTATCTAATTTTAGAACAACAAAAAAAATTACTTATTTTATATATAGTATATTTTAATATATATATATATATACATATATTTATTATTGACACTTTCTACTCATGAATTTATTAACATTTGTATAATTGTTGTAACAAAAATTTAATCACAAAACTTATAATGTTAGATTTTTTCAATACAAATTTCAAAATTTAAATATTAAGATCTCAATACTGTTCCATTGCAAATTTTGAAATTAACATATTTATATATTTTTATATAGTATATAATTTAATTTAAATGATGTATATTTAATAAGAATATCTATTAATGAGACTTCATATTCATATGAATTTATTATCATTTGTATCTTGCTTTAATAAAGAAAAATTAATCCATTGATAAAAAAATTTCAATCCGTGACTTTTAATCTTTATAGCAATTTCTAGTAGTTTTAAGAAATTCAAAATATAACATATAAGAAAAAATCTATATTTCTTTTATATGCTTAATATGATTGTTTGATTTACGTTAATAATATAAAATTAAACAGAAAAGAGAGGATACGATTTTTTATATATCAAATATGTATTATTCATAATCATTAATTGTCATAAATATGTTAATCATATTAGGTAATTTCATAGCTTTTATTTAAAGAAATGAAAAAATTTATTTTGTACACTATTAATCAATTTGACAGTTAGTTTAATAAATGGAAAATTACATGTTTACCACTTTCATGGTACCACTTTTCATTTTTACCACCACTAATGAGACATTTTCAAAAATACATTCTTCATTAAGTGACAAAAGACTCTTATGTTCTTGTTATTTATATATATAATAAATTATTATTTAAATAAAAATAAAAAATTAAAAAATAAAAAAAATTAAAAAATAAAAAATAAAATAAAAAATAAAAATAAAAAAAATGTAAATTTTTTTTTATGTTTTCGAATTATTTTTTTTCAAATTCGAACTTTTTTATAATTTGTTTTTAATTTTTTTTTTTAGAATTGTTTTTTTTTTCCAAATTTCTTTTTAAAAAACAAAAATTATGTTTGAAACTATTTTTTAAAAAAATTTTATACATTTTTTAAATATTTATATATTTATTAGAATCATAAATTTCACATTCCAAAAATCATACCCCACCCCTCAACTCTAAACCCTAAGTCTAGATTTGTTAACCATAAGGGTATAATTGTATTTTACCTTTCATTAAAAGTGAGAGTAAAAGTGGTTAGTGTAAACATGAAAAGTGATACTATGAATGTGGTATTTGTGGCAATTTCCCTTTAATAAAAGTATAATATATATTTATATGGACCAACTAATTTTTCTAAAGTTTCTAAGAATCATCATCGTGATGACACGTGGCTACGAAAACATGTTGTAATGAATGCTCCAAGATTAATATATAGGAGATTATTAAAACAAAAGTATCTTTTGTTACTGTTTGGAAACGTGGATAGCAATATAAATAAAAATTGTTTGAAAACATTGATAGCAGTATAAAAACTAAGTATAATCTATTTTTAGTAATTTCATTAATATAATTACATTAATTGTCTTTCCATATTTCACTCGGTTCAATAATTTCATTAATTATATTACCTTAACAATATATCATATCATTAATTATATTACCATAATAATAGTGCAGATTTTTATTTATTAGTTAATCAACATTAAATTTGTCCCAATTATAAAATAAAAATGTAAAATTACTGGATTTTCCATATGGTTAAACGTTCGGCTTAATTTGTTTTACTAAAGCTTTTTTAGTTTTAGTTTCAATTTGTGAAAAATTACGTAGCCAAAAATATAATTCAAAGGCATGTTTTTGTGAATAAAATAATAATTTAAATCAAAATAATAAAAATGTATTACATTTATTGTCACTTAATTTTTCACTCATATAATTATTTTACTAAAATAAAAAACTCTTTATATTTCACTTAGTTTAACCAAACACATAGAAATAGTCATTTCTATTATTTTATCAAATTAGTTAGGCATGATTATTGCCTATCTATTTAGGTACGTGTTTTTTCTTTTAGGATATCATTTTTTGTTTAAAAATTAGGCTCCACTTGAATATTATAAACCTAAAATTATCTAAATAACAAATGTATCTGAATGTGGTTCGGATATTTGTATCAAAAATAAATGTATTATCTTATTTGGTCCAGGTGTTTTGAATACAATTAATTATATTAGAATTCATATAAAATATATAATACTAATTATGAAAAACAAATATCAATGTTTAAAAGTATACGAACCAATACGTGCGCGGATACGCGGATCAATCTCTAGTCTATATTATTAAAGTAGAAGTACAAAAATAACTATCCTTAGTTTTTCAAGTTATTTACAATCATATGCCTTTGAAGTAATAAATTTACCTATCTTTTTCTTGGCTTTTACAGTTTAATTAATGCATTTTCTTAAAATGAAGTACATCAAATTATGTACTACTTATTTAAGAAATATTTTTTATAATCTAACTAAACAATAAATTATACTTAAACATTGCCAAAAATGTAACAAGATGTTCATTATTACGGATTGGTTATTTTTTTTTTGGTATATTAACTATAACTAAGAAGATATAGAAAATGTTACAAAAATACATAATATAAACACACACAAAATGTAAATAATATATATTGAATTATTTGAACGTATGAATCAAATATAACCATATATAATAAACTATTTTACCTAATTTTTTGATCAAAAAGAAATACAGTTGGACGAACACACGAGGTATCTTTTAAAAATATAGGTGTACTAGTTAACTGATCAAAAAGTAAAATAAAATTATTTATTATAAATTATAAAATTATTGTGTTTAAAAATATATTAAATAATTATTTAATTTAAAATATATATTGCCATTTATATAAAATAAATATTTTATAAAAAAGAAGTAGAAACGAATTTCCTCGGGTGCGCGGATCAAGCTTCAGTTGTATCCTTGATTGTTAATCATTATAAAAACAACATGATTCTTCAATATCAGTCACTCATCTAGTCATCTTTACAAGATTTTTCACACGAGAGAAAAAAAGAGTTGTACAAAATGGAAGAAAATAACAAAAACCTTGTAGACGAAGAAGCTAAAGCTTCTGTAGAGATATGGAGATATCTCTTTGGGTTTGCAGATATCGCAGCTGCGAAGTGTGCAATTGATCTTAAAGTACCAGAAGCCCTTGAAAACAATCCTTCGTCACAGCCGATGACCCTAACTGAACTCTCTTCCGCCACCTCCGCCTCTCCTTCACATCTCCACCGTATAATGAGGTTTCTTGTGCACCAGGGAGTCTTCAAAGAAGTGCCCACAAAAGATGGTCTTGCCACAGGCTACACTAACACGCCACTCTCTCGCCGTATGATGATCACTAAAAGTGACGGCAAGTCGCTGGCTCCTTTGCTTCTCCTCGAAACAAGTCCAGAGATGCTCGCTCCATGGTTGAAACTGAGCTTAGTTGTGTCTTCGCCGGTCAACGCTTCGGTTCCGCCTTTCGATGCAGTGCACGGTAAGGAGTTGTGGTCGTTCGCAAAGGACAATCCTCGCCACAACGAACTATTCAATGAGGCCATGGCTTGTGATGCAAGGCGTTGAGAATAAAAGGAGACAGAGAGAATTTTAATAAAACTTTCTTTTTGTATTCACTTTCTCAAAACGTTTCTTTACAAGATAATCGAGTATATATACAACCTCAAGATAAACCCTAGTTCCCTTAACTTTGGACCACTCAACACGTGTCTTCGTCACACACACTCTACACCTTGCAAGGCATCGTAACGGCTAGACAAAGCTATTCCACAGTTTACTCCAGCTGGTGCATTTGTCTTCTTGTTCTGTACTTGTACGAACTCTTCATTACTCTGTTTCAGAGTTTGTCTTTGGGCCAGCATACTTCCTTCAGTTAATGGACCAGTCGCTGATATACCAAGGCCCATCATGGCTTGTTTACTGTCATCCCCCCGCAAACTGATGATGGGTGGAGCACCAACACTCAGTTTGGCTCTGAGACTCTGAAAGGAATGGCGTGGGAGAGATTTAGTGAAGATATCTGCAAGTTGCAGTGCAGAAGGAATGTGCTGAACCTCCAAGACACCAAGAGCCACCCGCTCCCTAACATAATGGTAATCCGTTTCAATATGTTTGGACCGACCGTGAAGAACCGGGTTTGCTGTAAGATAAACTGCAGAGAGGTTATCACAGTGAAGAACAGCCGGCTTTGGTTGTTTGATCTTCATATCACGCATCACAAACGAAATCCATGTTAACTCAGATGCCGTGCTTGCAAGAGCTCGATATTCAGCCTCAGTGGACGACCGCGAGACAGTCGGTTGGCGCTTTGCCGACCAGGAGACAATGTTAGAACCAATCATGACACAAAAACCACCAGTCGACCGTCTTGTCTCCCTACACCCTGCCCAGTCACTATCACTATACGCGACAACATCCAAACCAGAGTTCTTACGGAAGTAAATCCCCATGGATGAAGTACCACGAAGGTAGCGAAGAACCCGCTTCAACAAATGAAAGTCAGCTTCAGTGGGAGAATGCATTCTCTGACAAATGAAATTCACAGCAAACTGAATGTCGGGCCGAGTGATAGTGAGATACTGTAACTTCCCAGCAAGACTCCGAAAGTAGCTAGGCTCAGGGAACAGCCGAGTATCTTCATAAACTTGATCGAGTCGCAAAGGGAGAGGTGTATGAACAGGATTACACGCAGACATATTGGCATGGTGAAGAATCTCTTCAGTGTACTTGGATTGAGAGAGGAAAAGACCAGAATCTGTAATCTGAGCCTGAACGCCCAAGAAGTAGTGCAGATTACCCAAATCTTTCATGGAGAATCGGCTACTGAGCTCAGTGATAAGGGACTTGAACAAGGATGGATTTGAGCCAGTGAGAAGTATATCATCCACATAAAGGAGGAGAACTAATGTGTCGCCATTGTGATGATAAACAAAGAGAGAGGGATCAGCTTTACTGCAGACAAAGCCATACTCAAGAAGGAAGTTACTAAATTTATCAAACCAAGCCCGTGGAGCTTGTTTTAAACCGTACAGAGCCTTCTTGAGAGAGCACACATGATGAGGTTTAGTGCAATCTTCAAAGCCGGGTGGTTGTAGCATATAGACTGCTTCTTGAAGATCTCCATGAAGGAAAGCATTTTTAACATCAAGCTGAGTGATGTTCCAGTTCTTTGAAGCAGCTACAGCAAGAACTATCCGAATGGTAGAAGTCCTAACCACTGGACTGTATGTCTCTGTGAAATCTACTCCTTCTTCTTGATCAAACCCCTTAGCAACTAACCGCGCTTTAAGTTTATTGACTGTCCCATCTGCGTTAAGCTTCACTGTAAAAACCCATCTGCAACCAAGAACATTCATAGTTTCTGTAGCTTCCGTTAAAACCCAAGTGTGGTTCTGATAAATCGAGTCTAGTTCATCCAACATTGCTTGACGCCATCCAGGGTGCGCCAAAGCTTCAGATATAGTCTGTGGTAAGGAGGGAATCGTCTTGCTTGCGACCAGAGCGTAACGTGGGTTAGGTTTGCTAATACCAGCTCGTGATCTCGTCATCATAGGATGACTAGGCGCTGCTACGTCTGGTGAGGCACGAGGAGGTGATTGAGCAACCTCAGGAAGACTTGTGGTGGATACGTCGCCTTCAGACAGCTCGAAGTCTTCCTGCCCATGATCAGAACGAGATGGGGTTGCAATAGGCGTATCTTGACCCGTGGTGATAGGAGTATCCTGTTGAGGATACTCTGTAACTTGAGGACACTCTGTAACTTGAGAAGGTACTGTAGGCAGATAGACCGGAGGAGCTTCAAATGCAGTACCATCTTGCCAAGCTTTAAGCAAACCAGAGTTGTGTTTCACAAGCAGATGTTTATACTGTCCAGTGAATGGGAAGGTCTGCTCATCGAAGATAACGTGGCGAGAGATGTAAACTCGACCTGTTGGTGGATGCAAACACCTGTAACCTTTGTACTGAGGATGATAACCGAGGAAGACACACTGTAAGGATCGGGGCTCGAACTTGTGTTGAGCATAGGGACGCAAGCACGGATAGCACGCAGAGCCAAAGATTCTGAGAAATGAGTAGTCTGGTGCTTTACTAGAGAGAACCTCTGAAGGGCTTTTGTTGTTCAGAACAGAAGAAGGGATCATGTTGCTGATGAAGTTAGCAGAGTAGAAGGCCTCAACCCAATATTTAAGAGGAGTGTGACTTTGAAATAACATAGAAAGACCCAATTCAGTAAGATGTCTATGTTTTCTCTCAGCAATACCATTTTGTTGAGGAGTTGAAGGACATGAAACAAGATGAACAATCCCTTGATCTCTGAGATGATTGCGAAACCTTGTGCTCATAAACTCACCACCCCCATCGCTCTGAAAGACTTTCAGTTTCTTGTTAAACTGATTTTCGATTTGTTTTTGAAAGACAATGAACACATCACAAAAATCAGACTTGGCTTTAAGAGGTATTATCCATGAGTAGCGACTAAAGTTGTCAACAAAGACTGCATAATACTTGAACCCTTGAACTGATACAACCGGAGAAGGACCCCACAGATCACAATGTATCCGATCTATGGGTTCCTTGACACTAGACTCTGAAATAAAAAAAGGAAGCTGACTGCTCTTTCCCATCTGGCAAGGTCCACAAACGGGAGAAATGCTGCTCTTATTGACTATGATTGCCTTGCTTTGCTTGAGGAGCTGAAGAATCTGGAAGTTCGCGTGCCCAAGTCGCTGATGCCACACCATATCACTAGCTGCACACTGACGATTGGAGAAGTAAGCCGCAAACTCCTTCTTCTCCAGCACATACAAGCCTCTATTTCGAGTTCCCTTTGTCACCACCTTCTGAGCATCGAGGTCGATGACATAGACAGCATTAGAGTCAAAGAACACCCCACAGGGGTAATCATCACACAGTTTGGATACAGATAATAGTGATTTTTGCATTGAAGGACAGACAAGAACATCGTTTAGAGGAAGGCTACCTGTCTCAGTGGTGAGCGTTGTGGAACCAACGTGGGTAATCGGAAGGAAATTGCCATCTGCCACCATAACATGCTCAGAACCATTGTATGGAGTAGTGTTCTGCATCTGAGTTGTATTAGGAACCATGTGAGCAGTGGCACCTGAGTCAGCTATCCATTCCCTGCCACTAGGATCAGAGACTGGAAAAGCGGACAGAGCATGAGGAACATCGTCACTCTGATAAGAGTTATCAAAGCGGTTCCAGCAACGAAGAGCGGAGTGGCCGGTGCGGCCACAGATCTGACACACAGGGCGAGAGTTGTTGTTGTTATTGCCACCACCAGAGTTGCTGACTTGTTGAGTGAAACCTCTTCCACGAGTTGAGAAGCCACCACGACCAGAATAGCCACCGCGACCACGAGAATAATTATTGCTTCGTCCTCTGTTCGAGTTGTTGTAGTACCCTCGGTGAGTCTGGAAAGCCATGTTGGGAGTAACATCTGATGTTGCTTCATACGACTGAAGACGAGCGTCAAAACCAGAGACATCAGAAATCACATCGTTCAAAGTCGGAGGAGGGATTCGAGTCATGGAGCTCTGAACGACAGTGATGATTGGATCATATTCTCTTCCAAGGCCATTGATAAATGAGAAGATCTTCATGGATTCCTCTATAGGCTTCCCAATGGAGCTCAACTTGTCACAAATGGCTCGAAACTCACGACAGTAGGTAGTAAAGTCTTTACCTTTCTTAGTCATCAACTGGAGAGACCGTCTGAGCTCAAACTCACGAGCAATAGAACTCTTGTTGTAGTTGTCAGCTAACGATAACCAGACATCACGAGATGTAGATAGACCATGTACTGTACCAAGGACTTCCTCAGTAAGTGTTCCAAAGATCCAAGAAATGACGAGTTGATCCGTACAAGTCCAAGCTTCAAAGCGAGGATTTGGGGCTTGAACGTTGACGTTGTCGACCACGGTTGTGACTAGCTCCGGCGGAGGTGGAATCTGACCAGTAGCAAAGCCCAACAGCTTCTGACTGCGAAGAAGAGACTCCATTTGAGTCTTCCATAGGAGATAGTTGCTGTCACTCAGTTTAATGGTAACAGAACTTGTAATGTGAACACTTGTGGGAAAAGGGTATGGATCTTGCTCAGCCATGACAGCACCTGTTAGGGTTAAATGAGCTCTGATACCATGAGAATAAAAGGAGACAGAGAGAATTTTAATAAAACTTTCTTTTTGTATTCACTTTCTCAAAACGTTTCTTTACAAGATAATCGAGTATATATACAACCTCAAGATAAACCCTAGTTCCCTTAACTTTGGACCACTCAACACGTGTCTTCGTCACACACACTCTACACCTTGCAAGGCATCGTAACGGCTAGACAAAGCTATTCCACAGTTTACTCCAGCTGGTGCATTTGTCTTCTTGTTCTGTACTTGTACGAACTCTTCATTACTCTGTTTCAGAGTTTGTCTTTGGGCCAGCATACTTCCTTCAGTTAATGGACCAGTCGCTGATATACCAAGGCCCATCATGGCTTGTTTACTGTCAGGCGTGTGGTGCCACGTATAGCCGGAGCTTGTCACGGCTTATTTGACGGCGTGGCTACGGTGGTGGACGTTGGAGGCGGTACCGGAGAGACGATGGGGATTTTGGTTAAGGAGTTTCCTTGGGTCAAAGGAATTAACTTTGATCTTCCTCATGTTGTTGAAGTTGCGCAAGCCATGGAAAGTGTTGAGAATGTAGGAGGAGATATGTTTGATTCCATTCCTGCATGCGACGCTGTTTTTATCAAGGTTAGATTCATTTCCATATGTTTTTAATTAATTATTAGTATTCACTAAAATAATTATAGTGATTTCTATAAACTTACATTTAGTGTTTTAAATCAAACATTTACAGAAAAAAAAGAAAAATGTTTATTTTCTTGACCAAAAACTGAAATGAATAAATGTTAAAATAAATATTTATTTTGTTGTTTTATAAAATAAGCATTAAAATTCCCTGAAATACCATAAGTTGGATACTACTTTTCAAAAATACACTGAAACAAAAAATAGTCTAACATTTATAAATGATTTAGGAAAGCTATTTTAATCTTTTTAATAACAAACTTCAGGTATTTATGAAAATTGTTATCATTTGAATGTAAATTTGAAAATTGGCATCAAAATTGTGGTAAAATTAGAATTCTCCCATTTATTTTTTTTTAAAAAAAAATCTTCACTGAAAATTAAAATAAGATAAGATAAGATAAAGAATGAAGAAAGTTTCTCAAGTAAAACAGTTTGAAATATTTACCAGAAACTCTCCTGACACTTAAAAATTTATAATAAACTATTTTCAAAAAAATAAAAAAGTTAACTAAATAACTAAAATTTATTTAGATATTGATAGTATTTAGTTTATATATGCATTTGAGAAACTTTGTTAGTGGATGTGTTCTTAGGATATCTATATTCTAATTTTCTCAAGTTAAATTTCTGAAAGTGTAAATGTAAATTATATTAAATTTTTTTATATTATATTCTACTTAACAAGCCTATAACAATAATGTTCTTAAATTCTAAGAGCAAATACAATGATGGAATCCATACAAGATTTTAACAATAAAATAATATATATATATATATATATATATATATTAGGTATATATGTTTAATTTTTAAATTTATCAAAAATATTAATCCAAAATATTTGTTCCAATAATATTTAAAGATTATTTAATGGATTTTATCATTTCAAACCATGTTTTTATCGTTTTTCTATTTTTTTTTTTAAGATTAGTAAATTAGTTACTCACGTAAAAACTACCACTGCAAACTTGAGCTGAGACTTATTATCCAAGATCAGGATCTATCCGAGATCTGTTTCAGATACACTCCAAAAATAGGATATCTGGATGTCCGGATCCAGATTCAGATAGTAAAATCTCGGATCTGTTGAAGTCGTATCCGGATTCGAATATTTTGATTTAAGTCAGAATAGTGTTCTTAAAACATATTAAATTATTAATTTTATTATTAAATACATTTGATTTATATGTTAATATTTGTACATAAATTATTTTTTATAATTTATATTTTAACTTTTATAATATTCTATACATATATATACACATTTATAAATATTGTATAAATGTTTAATTTATGTATTATTTTGATTTTTTTCTTTTTCCTTTTTAGTGATATTTGAAATTTTAGGTATTTGTGAAGCTCGAGGTAAAATGAGGTAAAACATAATTACCCTAAATAAAGCCGGAACTTTGTTGATTTTTGTATTTGACAAAATAGTTTAGATGTCAAACTCAAACGACCGAAAGAACAAAAAACACATGTATCATGTTTTTCATATATGATATATGATCTGACACCAATATAATAAGGGTTCGATTGGTAATGGCTGTAGCTTTAAATATTTTGCTGTAGAAAAAAATCTGTAGACTTTTTGCTGTGGCTTTAGATTTTATTGCTGTAGAATTTTATTGAAGCACTAAAAAATTGCTTTGGATATTTGGCTCTGCAGAGCACTTGTACAGCTGTAGGATATTTTAAGAGCTGTGGTTTCAAAAAAAAATTTAAAGCTTGATTGCTCTGAATTTAGTGCTGTGGAAATAAATAGGGCTGTGGACAGCACCTACAGCAACTACCAATCACCCCCTAAATAAATTGATAGTAACGACTCCCACCGACTAAAACCTTTTCTAGAAAGACTCCGAATGGGCAAAAGACGCATCATTTTTATGTTTATCTTAAAACGAAATTGACGAACTTCACAACTTTTTCGCCAATTAATTTTATTTAGCTTTGTAACTAAACCATATATTATTTTTTAACTATATTATGTAAACCATATATCATGCGATGATCTTTCAAGAACTTTTTTTTTGTCAGCATCGTATAGTATCAACAACTCCAAATTTGGAAACAATAAACCAATTTTTTCTTTTTTGAGAAACCATTGTTTAGGTTTCTAACTTCAAGGAATACCATAAATAGGGCTGCGCATTTTATCCTTAAATTTGATTCGATCCGTTATTTTCTTCGATTGAATCCGAAAAAATCAGGATATCCGTAAGGTTTCAGACCAAAACAAATAATAAAATCGACATATGTTAAAAACGAAGCAAATCACAAATATTAAAATTTTAAGAACCGGATATCCGCTCCGTTCCAACAGATATAAAAAATACATATATATATTGATTAAATGTAGAGTTCTAAACATATGAGTTTATATAATTGTTATCTTAACATATGATTTAATAAATTATATTCACATTATTAGTTATAAAAGTATTAAAATAAACGCTGAAGCAATTTTTATGATATTTATAACCTTTTCTTAAGTTTTTCTTTCTTATAACTAATTTAAAATTAAAAAAAAAACATATAGTTTCAGTGCTTCTTTTATTTTTTTTTATTTTTATATCATGTAAAAATATTTGAAAGAACAAATTTATCTGATTTTTTTTTAGATTATTTGTATTAATTAAAACAAAATAATAAATTCGTAAGTATTTGTACATATCCACAAATATCTAAAAATTTTCTAGATATCCGGTTTTCCGGATATCCATATTTTCCAGAGCAATCAAATAAAAAAAATTGATATCCGTTTACGTACGAAGCAAATCACAAATACCTCTAAAAATCCGGATATCTAATCTGTGTCCAGCACTATCGTGAACTTATATTTTAAACATTATATACCATTCATCACCCTCTTAAGAACCCAAATATGTGGAATTTTTGAATTTTAAATTTCGTAGTCGAGGTGTAAAGCGAAACATCTAATATCAGTTTAGAGAAATTTCCACAATATCGGTATTAATTTACTTAGAAATATGTTCGTAAGCAAAAGAAAACATCAATCACATTTGAGAATAAGATTACAAAATGGATAATTATAATAATTATTATTATTGGTAATACTATGTATATCTTGCTATAGCGGAGAAGAATGCATATCTAATCATCAACTCCATTCGTTTCGGTTTAGTTGTCGTTGTAGATTAAAATTTTTGTTTCAAAATAATTGTCATTTTAGAATTTTAATGCAAAATTTATTGATAATTTCACCAGTTTATTTTTCTATTGATTGAAATATGTTAAGTGTATTGATAATTATGTTTTGTTTTGGAAATATGCACAATCAAATGTCTTAGTAATTTGTGTGTATAAAGCTAAAACGACAACTAAAATTAAATGGATGGAGTATTAATTATTATAAACCCGGATATTACCCAACTTGACGGAGAAATATATACTATCATAATAATCATGATAAATGGATATTTATATAACTAAAAAATTATGATAAATATTGACAGTGGGTGTTACACGATTGGGGAGACGAAGAATGCATAAAAATATTGAAGAACTGTAAAGAAGTGCTCCCACCAAAGATTGGAAAAGTGTTAATAGTGGAATCCATAGTCGGAGAAAAGAAAAACACAATGATAATGAAAGATAAAGATGATAAATTAGAATATGTGAGATTGGCGCTTGATATGGTGATGATGGTGCACACAAGTACAGGCAAAGAAAGGACTTTGAAAGAATGGGACTTTGTTATTAAAGAAGCTGGCTTTGCTCGATATGAGGTTAGGGATATCGATGATGTTCAGAGTGTTATCATTGCGTATCGCTCGTAGAAGATGGAAATAAAAGGGTCAAGTGCAAGATGGGGAAAAGCTCAATAAAAAAAATATTTGCACGTAGCATGTGACAAATAAATCTATACCTAAGTGTGATAGTGTTGTGTGAACGTTCTTTGTAAGAATTTTTCATGGTTTATTTTACCAGTCATGTTGTATTGTGTTTTTCATATTTTCACATGTTTTATGTAATGTCCGTCCCCCAAATCCTACTTTTGTGCCCTAACTTGAACAACAAGAAACACCTGCATACACTGAAAAGGAAAAGGGGTGAATAACACACAGTCATTCAGTGTGGATATGTCAGCTCACATGACTCATAACACTACTAAACAACCTGCATGCGAAAATACTAGTCCTAGAACATGCATCACCCAACAAACTAAACAATCAACATACATATCACATTCACATTATTCATATCAATACACAACTTTAACATTCCTCATCTCATAACCATTTCCAATATTAATAATAACATGACACTTGAGCTGGCCGTCACCTCGAAAGGTCGTACGCCACCTTGGGCTTGTCAGACGGTTTATGGACAGAATCGCCATGTCCTCGTCCTCAGTCCGACTTCACACAATTTAATATATACTTAACCACATCACAACTCATCAATATCATGCCACATCATTATCATTAATTATCATATCATAATCAACATCATCACCATAAATAATTAATAAACATCAATCATCATCAAACAAAAAACAATCTTCTAGACCTAGCATTTACGAATACAACTTGCCTAATAGTACTAGGAATCCAGAGATCGCACCCTCACCTTTGCCTTAAGGTTGAAAGTAGATTCTGAAAATAATGGTCAAAGCAGTTGAAATACTATTCTGTGGATCTGAACTGCGATTGCATTCAAAAAAAAAATTGGGGTTTCTGGTTTTGACAGAACATTATGATTCTTGTCCAGGAAGAAACACGAATAATTATTTGATCTTGCCACTAAACTGGAAACCGCCAATTGATATGGATTCCGTGCAACACGATCTTTCCAGAGACACCTTACTTGCGTTCTAACTCTCTCTGTATCACCAGGAAACCGTCTCAAAAAACCCCTATGTGAATCTGGAAGAACAGGTTTCAGACTTGCGATTCCTGAATCCAGAAAACAGTGATTTTCCCTCAACATGAACATAGAATAATTTCTGGAGTTTATTCCGTAACTGAGTGTTCTTGATGGCTATAGAAATCTGGGAACGTAAGGTTTCTAGCACTAACAATCTCATCACCTAAATCCTTCTTTATCGACGGGAAATCTCCTCTCAATATGGCTCTCTGAACTGGAAAAACAATCCGGACAGATTTTAGAAACATGCTGATTTTCTCTCAACATGTAGATCAAATAACTAATGTAAATTACCTTGTAATGGAGCGGTCTTAGTGGCTATAGAAATCTAGGAACGCCAGCAGATCATCAAGGACGTCACCTAAATGCATCAACCGGAAATCGCTTCACCATATGGCTCTGCAAAACAGAAAAACCAGGTCTGAACAGAATTCATAAATATAATTAATGTTTTCTCTCAACTTGAAGATTGTGTCTTCCTTGCAACGAGATCTATCAATCCAACTTAAATTCTTTGACTATATCCTTTATATTTGGTCGGAATCATCTCTCAAAAACACTAACTTGGCACTGATTTTTCTTGGGAACACAAGATGGTTGACCGCTGCGTTTTCATTGATTTTGGCAGAGCTTCACCGATAAATTCGTATCTCCATCTCCTCTAGGTCATGTCTACCTTATATAGGTGAAGGAGTTTAGGGTTCAGATCATCTAAAATTACTAAAATCCCTTTCTTTAAGGTTTTGCCTTAAAACGTGGGTTTTATTTTAAGATTTGCTGGGTTTGGGCTGCGACATTTTATGTCTCGGTGATTGTTTGTTCGCATATTAAATGGTATTACATGATAATCCACGCCCTGCGCGGGATGAGTTTTTTTTAAAATGTATTGTAATTTATTATTATAAATAATATACTTTTTTTTATCGACAACCCTTTGACATTTGATTAGAGATAAGCATTTGGGTACCATTGGTTTGAGTTTATTCGGGTTTCATGTTTTTGAGGTTACATATTTTAGCCCTATTCTTGTATTTATAAATTTCGTTTTGGGTTCGATTCAGATTCTTGCGAATTCGGTTCAGATTCGGATAATCCGTTTAAAATTAATATTTATATAAACTTTAAATTTCTCAAAGTCTAAAGATAAAATAATATATAACATACAAATTTTAATAATGTATGAAAAATACTTAAACTTAACATAAAAATTTGTTTAGCTTAAATATTTGGATAGAAAATCAATAGATATTTTAAGTGTTTTTGGTGTTTTTAATATCGTTTAGCTATTTTACACATGTATTTTTAAGTATTTGTATATATTTCCAAGTATTTTGAACTAAAAACATCTAAAATATTTTGGATATTTTTAAAATTAAATATAAAAATAATTAATATATTTAAATATATAAATATAATTCATGTATTCAAATACCTGAAAATTTTGGTTTCGGTTCTCTAGATACCAAAATGAATCTGTTTGAATATCTAACCAATTTTGGTTCAGGTTCAGTAATACTTTTTTGGATCAGATTTTATTTAGTTTTTCGGATTCGAAATTTAACAAAGTTTTAACGAAAGAGATGGTGGTTCATATTGATTATGGGTATGTAACAATTTTAAAACTAAAACACATTCTACTATATACGTGACTCATTTAGTTAATCATTAAAAATTGTTCTAGGTCTATTTAAGAAAAATAATGGTATGAAAGAACCAACCCACAAAAGAGATGGTTTTTAAAAATTGTTAGATTGACCAGCTTACAAAATCTATACTATTAAAGCAGGATCCTATTGTCCTTTTTACCTTAACCTGTCTTTTTCTTTACTAACATTGCATGTTTCATTAAGGGCAATCAAATAATATTAATAACACATATATATTGGGTCATTTTTTTTTGGATTCAGCCCACATCAGATCTCTCTTGGGTCATTTGGGCCGATTAAGAAATTATATCTAATTCTCACATTTTTTTTCTTTGGGCTATTGAGTCCAAGTTCAAATAATTTTTTTTTCAACTATTCTTAATTATTATTATTTTTTATTTTCTTAATATAATTTTAGCATTCATAAAAAATGAATTTTTTAATTGAAAAGTATACATCTTTATTAAAAGTATATAATTGTTTTATTAAAATATTAACCACATAATAAAATTAATTTATCAGAGTTATACCAACTTAATTCATTAAAAAAAATAAAGTTTAATTTTTTAAACATAAATAGTCAATTAAAATAAAATATGATAAATAAAGATAAAAAGTTTAAGTCTTTTATAAAATAAAACACAAATATATGAAAATATGATATTTACTAAATATTTGTCAATTGGAAAAAAAAAATAAACATGCGCTTTGAAAGCGCGGATCAAAATCTAGTAACCATGGAGTTTGGTTTAAAGGAACGTAATTGCAAAGAATAATGAATTTATAAGATCTAATGTGACTAGCTCAACCAACTTCTCGACCAAGTAATATATGCTAATTAATAAAGATTTACGCAGTTATTATAAGTCATAAATAAAATGTAATAAATTCAAATTTATGCAATCTCTTTCGACCAGCAAAGATTTTTAATACATTAAAAATCGTAAAACATGCAAGGAAAGATTTATACGGTTAGCATTTACATATTGAAATAATGTTCTATATATTATATTTTTTAGTCGTCCATTAAATGTTCTGCCCTTGCTATCCTACCGAAATCGATCGATTTAAAAAAGAGAGAGAAGGGGGGGGGGGGGGGAGGCGAGGAGCTCTGATACCACTCAAATTATCCTAAGAAGTGTTACTCTCATCAAAAGAGATTTAGATGTAGTACTTAGGAATCGAATCCACAAGGAGCTAAGGAACAATTAAATCTAGTGTTTATTAATTCTAAAGGTTGTAAATGTTTTTAAATGGAATAGCAATAGTAACAAGCGAGTAAATATAAATGTAACTTAGTTGGAAATAATATTAGATTCAGGGCCACTATTCAGGTGTTGGAGATTATAATACCTATAGATGCCTAACTGTTGCATGCATATGCATGATATATTAGAACTCATTCGCTTAACTCAGTGATCAGCTGTCGCATGTACCACTGGTTAACAGACTAGATTTTGTGTCTCACCGGTTAGTATGCAGACACAAGAGAGTGTCGATCGATAGTCTATTAAGACGTCGACCGATACACCTTTGCCAACATCGATCGATTGTCAGTTGAGGACATCGATCGACGGGTTCTAGCCAGGCCTATGCGCGAGTATGAAATGCTCTACTAAGATTCTAAATTGGCGGTTAGCCTCTCTAGCAATCCTAATATGATAGATAGATGCCAGGATGGGATAACAAGGGTGCTTGAATATGCAATCCTATGATCAAGTTCTAGTTAGCTAGGCTAAAACAAGCAATGAATACAAATCTATCATGAATATCACAACAAGGCAGATCTATAGTTTGGGGCTAATCCCACAAACCTATCTGAACCCTGGATCTAACAGTTGAACTACTCAGACATAGCAAAGCAATTCATATCAATAGATAAATAGAAACTCATAGAATAGATGAAAAGAAATAGAAACAAGGAGTTCCAATCACACGTGATCTTCTCTCCCAAATGAAACTTGTAACAAAACTAGGTCTAGAAAAAGCTCTATTCTTCTGCCGTCAAAAACACTAGGCAGTATATATTCTACTAGGTTAAAAACTCGTCAGGGCATTTTGGTAATTTGTCTTGGCCTTGGTTTTTAAGTCTGCTGAATCCAAAATGTCGCGTCTGGTGTCTCGACATCGATCGATGGTACTTGGGGACATCGATCAATATTAATCTTCATATGTCGAGGCATTTCCTGATATCGATCGTCAGCACTGATGCGCATCGATCGATTATTCTTCCTCTCGTCGACCTCTAAGTGGTCAGCTCGGGTGAAATGTCCTTTAAGCTCCAAAATGCTCCAAAGTCATAGCTTTACTCCGAAATGCACCTGAACCTGAAAACATACATAGAAGAGTAGAAAACATATATATATATATATATATAGTAAAACACTTATATACCATGGATAAAAATGGATCAAATCCAAGGTATATCAACTCCCCCAGACTTACCCTTTTGCTTGTCCTCAAGCAAAACATACAGACAGTCTCTCTGAAAGAGGTTTGAAAATATTTAGGGATTTAAGATTTTAAAACATAGAAATCTTTCCTCAACAATTTTGCAACCACATTTAAAAATTCCTAATCACAAAAGCACACTATGCAATATCCTAGCTTAGCAACCATTTCTAACATAACACAACTCACCAATTCACGTCTGACATCCCCTCTACTGATTTCATTTCTTAGCATAAATATAAAGTGAATGCTTTACCTTGGGAGTATCGATCACATGATGCAAGGATTTCAGACAGGTATCTGGAGCTGCAGGTAAAAGTTAGTTCCTAATTTCTCTCTCTCTAAATTTCTCTCTTGAGTCAAAGTCTGCTTCCATTGCAGGATCAGTGACCAAAATTGGACAGGCTTCCATGAATCAAAACTTAATGGTGGTTGCCACCAAGTTCTGTTCACTTCTTTTTGACCTATATCCAAGAGTTTTTTGCGAAAGCGAGCTTTGAAGATTGCCGCCTCCAAGTCCCATTTCGAACTCTTTATTTGAGTCTTTATGAATCAAGCCTTAATGGTTTTAGCCACCAAATCCTGTTCAGACTCATCCTAATTAAACAATAGATCTTATTTATTTATATATATATATATTTTTTTTTGGGATACCCACTAACTAATCTAGGGTCGAAATTTAGAGAGAGAAAATGTGATAAATAATCTAAACCAGGCGTTACCTTCCAGACCTGTTTGAAGAATCCGATCCCATGTATACCAAGCCCAAAGACAAGCGGTTATGTTAGGTTTAGTGTTGGAAATCAGCTTTAGTTACTTCATATGGTTCAAGGTAAGTGTGTAGTTGATAGGTTGATCCGCTTTAGCATTTTTAGTGATACTAGATTCTTTCTCCGCGCTACGCGCGGATAATATATTTAAATTTGTTACATTTATCTTTTTTTATTTGTATGTGAATTTTTGTATGTTTTATATATAACTAATTTTTAAATTTGTTTTTATTATATTTTTAGTTTGAAGTAGGCATTTCTATTATATGTAACATAATTAACTAATAAAATATGAAGAATCAAGTCTGAGATTTTAGAGTTATGTAAAAAAAATATAATTATGTATAGAACATAAATTATCTTAGTTCAAAAGATCGGAATCTCATCTCGAATAAATACACGAAAAGAAAAAGTACTCTAATAACCTACTTAAAATATAAAACCCACTTAGAAAAATACACAGTTAAATCTGGCTATGAAGTGGAACGAGTATATCCGGATAGAGAAATAATGCCACCCCAGTTTGGCCCTTCGATAACACCTTTGAATGCGTTTTGTTGGAAGTTACGCTGCCCACCCAAGTTGAAACATTTTTTATGGCAACTATTGACGGGATGTATAGCGGTTAAGAAAAATTTGAGGTCAAGAGGAATGCAAGGAGATACTGTTTGTGACCGATGTGGTGCTCCCGAGGAATCAGCTAATCATGTGTTTTTTGAATGTCCACCGACAGTTCAGGTCTGGGCACTTTCACAGATCCCGATGAATCCAAATATTTTTCCCACTCAATCTTTGTTTACCAATATGGATCATTTATTTTGGAGAGTTTCTCCTAAAATGAAGGATCATTCATTTGCTTGGATTCTCTGGTATATATGGAAAGGTAGAAACAACAAAGTTTTTAGCAATTTGGATATGGACCCGAGAGATACTCTCAAACTGGCAGAAACGGAATCGTTACTTTGGGTGGAAGCACAAAATTCTCAGACTCAAGACATGGAACGCACCCAAATTAAAGTATCTTCGATAATAACGAGTATACCAGGTAGATGGTGTTTTACAGACGGATCTTGGAAAAATGAGGATAATTTTTCAGGACAAGGATGGTATAGTACCCTGGAAGGCTACGATGGACTAATGGGAGCAAGGAACACGAGAGCGAGTCAGTCGCCACTACACTCAGAGATAGAGGCCCTTATATGGGCAATGGAATGTATGAGGAATCTTAGACAATCATGGGTTACTTTTGCAACGGATAGTGCTCAATTGGTGAAGATGGTGTCGGAACCAGAAGAGTGGCCAGCCTTTGCAAGCTATTTGGAAGACATAAAAGTTTTAAAGAGGAGTTTCAACAGCTCAGAGATCATTCATATACCACGGACACAGAACTCAAAGGCGGACAGTCTCGCACGCAGTGCAAGAAAGCAACCGTCGTTTGTCGTCCATATGGATGCAGAGCTACCGGAATGGTTCGCAGAGTCTATATGAATCTGTTTTGTTTGCTGACAAAAAAAAAAAAAAAAAAAAAAATATAAAACCCACTTTTCAAAAAAAGCGTACTTAATAATATTTTTTTACGTGTAATAGTTGAAAACTGACAATTGAATATCGATCTAGAATATTATTTTAATATATCTAATGGTAAAATATTAATTTTAATTAACAAATTTTGAATTTTGTAATATTACATGAATTAGAAGTCTTTAAAATCTAAAATCTATTTTATTAACATAATATATTTTTTATTAATTTATTATTTTGACGTTTCAAAATATTGCTTTAGTTTTATTTCTATATTAATTTTTAATAATTTAGTTTCCTTTTAAAAAATTTTAAAATTATTAAAAATATAATATATTTAAAATTATTTATTTAAATAGATCCAAATATGATGTCTTATTTTTATGTGTGTTTGCGTTGAGCATATTAATTTGTAGTTTGTATATTAAATAACACCTTGTTGCGTACCGTCCTATGGTTTTAATAAATGTGTTGTCATTTCTTTTTTATTACTACTAACATAAATTTTTAGTGATCAGTGATAATTTATTTTTAACGTTCAGAATTATATTTGATAGTATATTTTCTAACTCTTCATGCTTACACTTTTTTCGAATCATTTTAATTAGATAATAGGATTAAAGATGTAAATAAAACTGTGTATGTTCTAAATTTAGACTTTTTAGTGTAACTGAGCACTATAAATTATGGAAATTATATTATGATTTTATTTCACTAAATCTTTCTTTATGTGTATATTTTTTGTTTTATTTTGTGTTTTTACAATTTTATTGCATTATTCTTTAATTGGAGAGAATTGGTACTTCCAATTTTTGTTTCATATACCTTAAAAGTCTTCGGTTGATTTTTGTTTGTTTTCTTTCTCCAATTACAATGTACAGTGCGACAATTTCTTTTTTTTTTTTGGATCAAACTACTAATAGAAAAGTTTAAACTCCAAGAATGGAGTGAATATTTGTGCTAGAGAAGACTGATTTAGCCACTAATATAGTGAAATATTATAATATTAAAAGGTATGGAAACTCTTCTCAGTTGTCTTATGCTGGACATAATTAAGTTGTTGTCAATTGATTATATATTTATGATAACTGGAAATACATTTTTATTTCTCCCTTACATTATCTTTAATTGGTTTACGGTTCGACCATTTCTAATATACTGAGAATAACATAATATTAGATGTAGATTATCTCCTTCCAATTAGGAATGCACAGAATTAGAGAAATTCAAAGTGAGACCACTTTAAATCCTCAACGTCGATCATTTACGTCGATCATGCCTTAGACCATCTCCAATGTATTCCTCTATTTTTTTTCTCTAAAATAGAGGAATTTCATAATAGAGATGGATTTGTCTGCGATATATTTTTCTATTTTCTCTCATAAAAAAGAATATTCTCGATATATTCTTTTATAAGTTTACAAATAATAGTTTTTATTTGTGAAAGTTGAAAACCAGCCCAATTTATTTTAATATTTTATAAAATTATGATATTATTTACACTAAATATTTCTTTACAAACTATTATGTCAATAAAAAATATAATTATATCTATATAAATAATATATTTCACTGAAAGATATTTTTGGTTATAATTGTTTAAGTAAAAAGTCAAAGGATCATTTTGTAAAAACAAATAGATGAGATGACATGACAAAAGTATAGTTTTTCATTGGTCGATTATTTTTGCATACGTGGACACTCTATCGGAGGTTTATATCCTCCAGTTTTAATTAAAATCTGTAATATTTAAAATAGTAAGAATCCGAAAAGCTGAAATCTCAACGTCGATCATTTACGTCGGCCATGCCTTAGACCATCTTCAATGTATTCCTCTATTTTTTTTCTCTAAAATTGAAGAATTTCATAATAGATTTGGATTTATCTCTCGTGTATTTTTCTATTTTCTCTCGTGAAAAGAATATTGCTGATATATTCTTTTTCTAAGTTTACAAATAATATTTTTTATTTGTGAAAGTTGAAATTTTAGTATTTTAGTATTTTATAAAATTATGATATTATTTACACTAAATATTTCTTTACAAAACTATTATGTAAATAAAAATATAATTATAAATATATAAATAATATATTTTCACAAAAAATATATTTTTGGTTATAATTATTTAAGTAAAAAGTTAAAAGATCATTTTGTAAAAACAAATAGAGGAGGTGACATGGCAAAAATATAGTTTCTCATTGGCCGATTATTTTCGCCTACGTGGACATTCTATCCAAGGCTTATATCTTCCTTTTATTACTTGTTTGATATTTAATTCTTAATTTTTAATATATTATGTATTATGTTTTTCAATGTTATGTTTTTTGCATAATTCAACCCCTGTTATACTATGATTAGTTACTTCTTCACCTTTACTTCTCTGTTATCAATAATACACCCCCAAACCACTGTAAGTATGTGAGATCTTTTTGACAATCGACAAATTTTAGTCATTTTCTAACAGAAACAAAATTATTTGAACATGTCCAAAAGTAAATTAACGATGTTGACAACTGGAATTATCGGGGTTTTAGTTATGATTTTTGGGGAAAAAAAAAGAGAGAAAGAAGTGGGAAATTCGCATGATAAAAGAAAGTATATAACAAATGCAATACATGTTGCCACTTCTCATGATATCAGAAAATGAATTCATGCACGTGGACCCTGTTATTACAGTTTTCATTATTATTTTCTTTTTTTTTTGTAAAAACCATTATTATTTTCTTGTAGTAAACCGTATTATTATTAGAGGATGTGCACATGATCGATACATTCTATTGTCCTTTGCTGCCAAAAAAAAAAATTGATAATGCAAGAGAAGTGGCGATGATATAAAGTTGAGTATGTTAATGTATGAGGTGTGTTGTTGTGTGTCCTAATGACCAATACAGATGGTGTTGACTTGTGGTTGGAGTCACTTTCTCGATTTTCTAAGATCATTGCTGACTCAGCTGCTGCTCACTCACTTTCTTTTTGTCCTCTAGCTCAGCGGCGCGTGGACAAAACAACCGGCCGCCTATCTCCAGTTCGTAGACGGACCTTTATTTAGGGGAAAGTATTCTTATATGCCCCAATTGGAAAAAAAATTATTCTCACTACCCCACTATTTTTCTCATTACCCCACTATTTTTCTCTTTCTCTTATTACCCTTTCTTTTTATATTAGTTTTTATTTATTCAGCGGACCCCAAATCCCTCTCTCTTACTCGCAGACCCCACTTCCCTCTCTCTTCCTCACCCATTTTGTTTCATTATTTTAATGTTATACGGACTCCACGTCTCTCTTGTCCATCTCAGTTTGTTTCATTATTTTAATCTCAGGTGGAGACCCTTTTCTCATAAAGCTGATACATTAACCAAAATCATAGGATTTCCACTCTCAGATGCTTTCTCTCCTCTTAACACGTGTCTATCCTTTTTTTATTCTCCAACAATATTCGACATTTTTTTTTGAGCTCCATTTGGTGATTTCAAAAGTGATTATTAAAGTAATTTGGTACGCTTTTTCATAAATTTTTTTTGTAGGAATGTAATATCTACGTTGTATGTATTGAGGGTAACAAATCGTGGAGTTTTAAAGAAATATTAGATCTTGACCCGTGCGTCCGCACGAGTATTTACTTTTAATTTTTGTAAACGTTCGAAAATTAAATACATATACTATTGTACTAATTAAATTAGAAGAAGCTAATTAATTAAATATATCTGAGTTAGTTTTATTATTCTGAACATTAAAACGATTTTGATTAATTTAATTTTCAATAAACCAATAAATTAATCTGATAATTTAATATATTTCATAGTTTTTCTTTTATGGATTGAAACATTGACTTTTTGATTTTTAAGTAAATGAAAGATTGCATATCTTTTAAATTTATTAGGTACCTAAATATTAGGCAATTTCGTAGCCATGTTTATGAAAATTGTTATCTATAAAGTTAGTGGCATTGGATGGTAATTGTTGAGGAAAACTTAGGGTTAAGATTTATTTGTACTTCAGCTTTAATAGATTAGATGTAAATAAAATTTAAAGAAGATTATGTATATTTCTTTGTATTTAACATCGTTCTGAAGAAAAAAAAAGACATTAAAATGGTGTTAGACGATAATTTGGATTTTGTAACACGTTCTTGGTCGTTTAAAAACACGTAAATTAATGAAAAAATAAAGTTTTAGGTATATTGGTATAAAACAAATATGAAAGGATGTTTACAGACTATTTTGTATATTTCTGCTTATTTTGCACTATTTTGAAGCAAAATAATACATTACAATGTTGGTAGATAATATTGTGGATTGTATAACACCCTTGTGTTCGGTTAAAAAGGTTAAAAAGGTTAAATCGATGAAAATGAAAATTTCGAGGAATTACTAGAATTACTAGTACTACTAAAGTGAAACGTGTATTACTAGTATTACTGGATCGACTATGTATTAAAAGTTCTTGAACAATTTAGATTCTTTAAATAGTTAACTAATAATATTTTTTTGTTCTTAATGGAAATATGTAGTTTCTCATATTACAATCATATGTTTTGACTACGAGGAAACTTACATCAAAGATGAGGCTGAGATAAGATGAATTTTGAGAAAAGATAAAATTCACACTTTAGCGATGAAGACATATGTGGAAGAGGTTACATATTATGGATGGGTTGAGAGTATATGCAGAGATATTAAGGTAGATGGGATGATGAATATTAGTTACTTTCCAATAGTATTGTATTCGAACAAGCATCGAGAGGAAAAAAGATGGATGGTAATGAACTACTAGGTACTACTGTGAACTACCTTAAAATACCTTGAATTACTATGTATTATGCATGTTTCTAAGAACCTTAATTTTTGTCTTATTATTTATTTTAGAAGATATATCTCATATATTGCGTAATTATATGTCTATATATGTGTTTATTTGTCAAATTGACATAAAATACTCTTAATTTCTCAAGTTGATAGAAAACTTCTCATTTCTATAGAAAACATCCTTATACTTCCATACTAACGTCTTGAAGGGAAGGTCATACTAAGATGAATAACATAAAATACATATTTTTGAAAAACATTTCCTGCCAATATGTTATATACAATCTATAACTGTCTAAATTGATTGGTATTACTAATAAATTTGATTTTTTGATGCGGTATTACTAAAAATTATTGTAATTTGTAAAAGTATTACTATGAAGAAAGAAATATTACTACCGCCTTGAGTATTACTAAGTGTAAATATTCAAATATGTTTTTTCTGGTTGAAAATTTTAAACTTGTTTTAGACAATTTTTTTCTTGTTAAAATTTTTAACACGGTTTAGATAAATTTTTTTGTCCTCCTAATAAATATCTATCGAACTTAGTAGTTCAAATTTTTGGTTTTACCACGAAGAGTTAATATTTTTTTCTATAAATATTCACTTTATGGGTATGACTATATGATAGATTTAGAATAAATTAAAAGAAAATTTTATTTCAGCCAATTTACGTGGAATATAGTTTGGGGCAATTGTCAATAATAACACATTTTGAGTTTTTGTCTCAAAAATAGCACTAAAAGGAGAAAGTCACAAAAATGACATTCATTAAAAGGCAAAATATCCCTAATATCCTTGGTTTAAATTAAATAAACAAACAAAAATAAATAAAAGCAAATAAAATAAAAATTTAAAAAATTAAAAAATGAAAAAAAAAATTTTTTTATAGTTTCAGATTATATGTTTTCAGATTCGAATTTTTTTATAATTTTCTTTTTGAATTTTTTTTTTAAAATTTTTTTATTTTTTTTTCAAATTTTCTTTTTATAATTAAAAAACACTTTTTGAAACTGTTTTTTTTTTAATTTTTTAATATTTATTTTTTATTTTATAAAATTTTAAACCCTAATTACAAAACTCCATCCCGCTTAACTCTAAACTCTATCCAAAAGATATAAGTGTATATTTATCTCTTTAATCAAACCTATTTTTGTGACTTTGAGTGTTAGTTTAGAAACAAAAACTTGGTTTGGTACTATCCTTGTCTTTTTCTCTATAGTTTCATCTCATTTAACCATAAATCTTACCTCAACTATGAATGAGAAGATAAAGTTTCCTCCAATTTTTTTTATTTATCCCTCTTATTTCCACCATATTTTTTCATCATTTACTCTTGTTGATAACCAATCACACTCTATATGACATTCAGTCACATTCAAAATATCCAAATTAGTTTTGCAACAAACATAACAAATTTTCCTACGCAATATTCGTAAACTACACTTTTAAATTCTTAATTAACACATAATCAGTATATTCCAAGCCTTTGAACCTTATGTTCTATCCTTATTTCTCTTCCTCTGCATCCTCAGATACTTTGTCAACTTCTTTATCAGCTTTGTTCCTATTCCATTGCGAATAATGCGAAGATATTTTGTTGATCCTTTCCAAATTAGTAAATCAAATCTAACAAACATGAGAAACACAAGCTCAAACCATAAAGCGAAGACATTTAGTTACCCAGCCAATATGAAATCTTCGTTGCAAGTGACCCATATGATCGCATCTCGGATTCAGTTACTGTCATTTTACAAGAATGACGCCACATTTATGAACATAAACGATATCTAAACCAGTGGCAAAGATTTGACCAAAAAAAAACAGTGGCAAAGATAATCCAACAGCTTAGCAAAAAGATTTAAACCATATCTCACAAACACTATCTTAAACAAACTCGATCCAAGTATGGTAAAAATGTCCTTTGTGTGAAAAGGAAATTACTTTTTTGAAACAATGTCCTACAAAAGAAGAAAAATATTTTAAATTGAGATCACATTCTGAGCAAATGCAGCTGAAGTGAAAACAACCAAATATCAAACATACCACATAGCCTCCAAATCGCCTTCTCTACCATTTCACCACTACAGTCCCCTACTTTGCCCCAAAAGTCTACCAACGGATTCACCCCTCTGGTGGTGAATCAACTCTCCTTGTTTTGCTGAAGCGTGCACAACTTCTAGAGCGTTGTAAGCGGCGGAATCGCGTCATAGCTTCCGGCTGAGCTTTTGTTCTCCTCGATTGTTGTATGACTGCTCAGAACCACCATCGCCTTCTCCGCTGCGAGATCCACCAATGGCTTCACTGCTTCGGTGGTGACCTCTCTCTTCTTATTTTTATTAAGCGTTAAGCGTTTGTAACTTGTAAGCGACGGAATCGAGTCGCAGGCTCCGATTGAGTTTTAATTTTCAACGAGTGCCAGACTCAGCAACGTACATGCGTCATTCTGATTTAAAATCTGTGTCCCTGTTTTTAGAATGAGGGTTCATCAGAGACAGAGAATGTGTTGTGCGAGAAATTGAAAAAGACAGAAAAAGAATGAAGAAGGAGGCTCGTGAAGAAGAAGCTGGAAAGATTAGGGATTTTGATTTCTTTTTCTTATTTACTTATTATTATTAAATTGATGGGATCCGTATTGGGTATGGGTTTGGGTGGATGATCCGATTTGAGTTTGTAATTTCTTAGATTCATTAAGGGGTTTTATGTCTTTTCCAATGTTTTCGATTTAAATATAATAAAAAAGATAATGTTTGTTATTAGTGGGACAATATAGAATAAACAAGGGAGATAGTAGGGCAATATAGATTAAAGTCCTTATAGGACAATGAGTAATTAGTAATGGGCCAATAACAGTATAAACGAAGCCCATTACAAAAAGTAGTCGGAGAACAAACATCGTCGCCGGTCAAAGCGTTGTCGTTTCGAAATAGAGATCTTCGTTTTCTGCAACAGGAGGAGGGAAGCTCCGTCGCTCTTAGATCTTCACTCTGAAATTTTATAATCAACTGGTTTCAATGTCTTTAATTCACCTCTTCTTCTTCGTGGGTTTGGTGAACCTTGAAGCTGCTGCCGCGACTTCGTTTTCTCTAGGATCGCGCTCGATTCTCCGAGACATCGGTAGTAACGTCATCGTGGATCAGAAAGATAACACCGTCGAGCCGAACGCGATAAACTTTGTTTCAGTTTTCGAAGACACCTCATCTTGATCAACATTTGGGCTAAATAAAACAATGAAGCCCAACATTACAAAGTCCGGCTGACGTGGCAAAAATAAACATTTCTATTGGTTGATTTAATTGTCCGACGTGGACAGCCTCTCTACTCCTTATATATCTCTTTTAATATAGTATAGATCTGCAATCAGTAAATCTAAAATGGTGGTAAAGATTGGTTAGATATTCATGTTTAAATCAATATAGGATTATAGTCCCTATTTTCAATAGCTAAGCATAATTTATTTGAAATTCCTTTTTACATAAGAATAAAATAAATTATATCAGTAAATCTCCCCCCAGACTTAAATTACACTGTCCCAGTGTAACTCAGCAAGAGTTATGATGAATAGTTTATAATGTAAGAAATGTAACAAGTAGGGAAGATACATCTGACCGGATTAGATATCGATCGATGTGTAAGTGTTACATCGATCGTCGTGTGGTTGCCTATGTCGAACGATGTCGACGTCTCGTCGTCGGTCGATATTCAGGTCCTCCTACTTGGGTCTCCTAAATTTGAAAGAAATAAAACGAAAGAAATTAAATGCTAGCTAATAAAACCAAAGTAAAATAGCTAATAGTGGGTTGCCTCCCACTCAGCACTTGGTTATAGTCATTTAGCTTGACTGTGGTAGTGATTGGCTATTGTGTGGAGAAGCAGCTGCTTGTTGGAAAGCAAGCATCCACGTCATCTCTGCGCATTCTGGACCAAGATGCAATGAAACTTCTTGTGGCTTCATCATTTCTTGTCCATTTGTCATCCATCTTCTCAAGTACTTTGGAGATGTTCTGTAGCCTTTCTTGAATGTTGTCAATGCTGAACTGGTGCCAGCCTATGTTGTCATAGGCGTATGCTGAAAGTTCTGTCAGTTCCTTTTGCATTGACTCTACCGTCTTGTGTATCAGCTGCTTGCCGATTGGTGTAGACTCGGCATTGATCGATGCGATTATGTGTTCGTTGGTCGATCTAGGCGAGTTGCCATCGATCGATTTCGCTAGCGTCCTGTCGATCGATGCTGATATCTTATGTTTAGCTGTGAGTTGCCACTGAATGGCTTTGACTTCTTTCTGTAGCCATTCTGCGTGGTTGTCTAGTCCACTGATTTTGTTGTCGAATGGAAAGTAGATGTCATCGCAGCGTTTGTCAAGTCGTTCCTCCATGGTGTCTAGAGCAGTGTAGATCTTGGATGTGATCTTGTCAACCTCTGCTGCTGTGTAAGGAAGTAACTCCACAGGTTTCTTGCCATCGATCCAAGGCCCTCGTAGCATGTCGATCGATGCTGATTTTGCCTGCAAAAAACTTTGATTAGTAATGTTCTCAATATCCTTTTGGGCATCAAGTAATTGACTAGACATTTTGTTTAAATCTATCATGACTGGTGATATAAAACGGTCATGCATATCCTCGTAAGTCCTCAGCCTCTCATTCATGGCTGAGACTTTGGCGTCGAGCGATGTGAAGGTACACATGTCGATCGATGTGGCTGGATGTTGGTCCTTCTTGCGAATGGTGTCCAGATCTTGCTGTAGTAGCTCGATTTTAGTGCTTAGCCAGTCTACGTTGTTGTTGAGAGGGCAGTAAACGTCGTTTATCCTTGTGTCGATGTATGCGACTTCCCATTCATCCCTGTGTTGTGTTGAACATTGCGGTTCTGCAGGGATCTGAGCTGTAGGAAGACTGACGTCGATCAATGTTTCACGTGGTGCGTCGATCGATGCTGAGGTCGTAGCTTCCCTCTCAAGTTGCTGACGTAAACTCTCAATTTCTGTCCTCATTTCTGCCATACATCTGAAAAGCTCATTGTAGCCTCTATCCAAAGGCTGATGTGTATCATCTACCAATGTTTTGAGCTCGTCTCCCAGTTTCTCCTGAGCTCCACAAATACCAAACACCATTTCATTGATTTCTTCGTTGGTGTAGAGTTCTGGTGCCAGTCTTGTGGGTGTGAAGGAAGTGGCATGTTCTGGAAGACATATGTGGCTCTCCTCAAAAAGAGATGCTCTTTCCAGTATTTTCCAGATGTTGTACTTTGTGACAGGTATCATCTCACCAGCTACGCCTCGTGTGTGTCCACGCTCATCTCTGTAGACTCCATACTCGTCCCTTTGTTCCCAAGTGAACTTTCTGGCTCCGTACATGTCGAAAGCGCGGTTCCCACATTCATACCGCCTGTCGATCGACGTCGGTTCATCCCTATCGATCGACGTTGGTGTTACCCTGTCGATCGATGTCTCTGTTGTACCGTCGATCGATGCTTGCCCTTTTGGTTGACGTGATAGATCTGGGTTGATCTCTGTTGTGGTGACTCCTGCGTGGTTGTTAGGATCTGGTTGAATGACGTCTGGAGTGCCACGTTGCTGTGAGAATAGGTTGTCAGGTCCATTGGCTACTTGAAGGATGTCTGCTATGTCCTCTCTGGACACTTGTAAAATCCTTCCATCCATTGCACGTGCGTTGCCATCTGGGTCCCTGAAAATACCAAATTCATCAGGTGTTAGAAAACCGTAATCAATGTTTGCATAATCATTCAATTTAGAAATAGAAAGATTAGGGTTTAGAGTAGTATCGATCGATGTAGATATAGTTACATCGATCGATGGCAGTGTAATTTCTGCAGAACTTTTGTTCTTGAGATGGTTGCTCTTCATGGATTTTTCTGTTGATGTAGAAGGAAGAGTGTTCATCTTTTTTGCTTGTGTGTTTGCTCTAATGTGTGTAGGTGGTTTCGGAGGTGCAAAACGATTTATATAGGTATCTATAAACCTAGTTGGGGAGGGAATATTCTCCTGCTCCTGGATTTTCGCTGCGGCGGGAATATCGATCGATGTTCCTTTCGGGGTGTCGATCGATGTGAGCTGTTGTTTTGCTGGACGAGGGTGGGTATCGATCGATGTGGAATGCACAGTAGAACGATGTTAGAAACGTGTTGGTGAACTTATGTGTTTCAAGTCTTTCATCCTGCAAAGACATTTCTATTGCACGTTCTTTCCAGTAATCCTCATCGTATTCCTCGGTATGTTCCTCATTAGGTGAAGTAATTACAGTGTCAACTGCAAAACTCTCATGGAAACCACTGTCTGCCCAACTGCCTATGGAATAATCATCATGTCCTCTCTTGCTTGGAGGTTGGAAGGCAAAATGTTGGTAACAATGATTTGGTGAAGCGAAATGGTCAAGTGGGTGCATTACGTCGAGTGACGTGTTGTTGTAGTCATCGGTCACCATTGACACATTGGAATCGATCGATGGAAATGTTGGGGTGTCGATCGATTCCGAGTACTCTGTTTCGTACTCCGATTCATACTCTGCTCCACAATGGCATGCGCCAATGAAGCCGAGTTCTTTCCCATAATCCACAGAATCAATGACCTTTCTCTTAGGTCGGATGGGGTCGTAGTGGATGTTTGGGTCTATGAGCGTTAGACACAATTTGTTCTTGTTCATGTCACATAGGGCTCCTACTGTAGCTAGGAAAGATCTTCCAAGCAGAAGTGAAGAGTTCCAGTTAAGCTCGATGTCTAGGACATGAAGTCTACAGGGACAGGGACAAGGGACATTACCAATCTGTACCTCCAGATCTCTTATGATACCTCCTGATCGTTTCTCTGAAAGATCCACGAAGGTGAAGGATTCCGTTGAGGGTTCGATGGTCAAACCAAGCTGGTCTGCCATGATCCTAGGGAGGATACTAACTGATGCTCCTGTGTCACACATTGAATGGGGAAATTCAACACCCTTGACGACGCATGGTATTGCAAACTTCCCAGGATCACTCTTCTTCGTCAATGTGATCCTGTGCTTCATCTTATCTCTGACTTGATGAAACATTCTCCTAATGTCTTCCTCGGTTACCTTTGTTTCTCTGAAGAACATCCACAACCGGTGTGTGAAGTAAGCTTCATCGAAAGGTTTTTCGATTGAGATTCTGAGGACTCGTCTAGTGAAACCATCCATTTCCTTATCGTTAGCTTCCCTCTTAAGGTTTTTAGGAATTTTCTCCTTTCTCTTCCTTAACCTTCTCCCTTCAGATTCTTGTTCTTCTTGAACAGATTCTGGTGAATTATTTAAAGGGTTGGGTTTTGGTTCGGGTGGGTTTGCTAATGGTTTAGGTGGTGGTCTGAGTGCGTTGATGTAATCATTATCGATTGAGGGTAACTGCACTCGGTATGTCAGAGGTGCCTGTCGATCGATGGGAGGTGTGTTGTGACGATCGACGTCGGACTCGCTCTGTCGATCGATGGTTGGCTCAACCGATCGATCGATTTTATCATAGAAAGGGGAGGGTGGGTGAGGATGCTTAGCTGCGAATTCTTCATGAGTTAGAATTCGAACCACATTGCATTCAGTCGATTTGGCAGACGACGTCGATCGATGACTGGAGTAATCCGTTCATCGACATCGGTCGACACCATTGGGATCCGCCGAGACTCATGGAGCTTTCGATTTTGAAATCTCCTTCCTCAAGCTTTTCATTTCTCACCACTTGCCAGAAATCATCATCTATGATGGCATTTACGTGGTGTTTTCCTTTGTCGGCTCCTGCCTCTCTAGCGAAAGCTTCTTGCCTCTTTATAGTCTCGCCCGTCTGAATTACTTGGGTTTCAAGTTTTCTCACCTGAGTCCCTAAGGTCTCGATTTTGGTGTTCAGATTGTTGTAGGCAGAGTCTATCTTACCGTTGAAATCCACGGTGATTTGTTATTGTCCCAACAGTACTCGATCAAGCATCTCTTCGATCTTGCTTTCCTGAGTCTGGGGTGGTGGATTTTGGTAGTAAGAGTTCGAGTAGCTCTTGCTGTTGTTGAAGGGTTTTTGAAATTGTGAATTTTGGTTACTTCTTTGGCCATTTCCAAAGAAGTTTATGTTTCCGCCTTGGTTTCCAAATTTCTGGAATCCGGTACCTCCGATGTAATTCACATTTTCTTCTCCTTCCGTATCTGCTACTTCTCCTTCAGCTGAACAGACTTGCTTCCTAAGAAGCTCGTGCACCACATCTAACTTAGCTCTTACTTCGTCCATCTGTTCCTTCCCGATAGAAGCTACAGACTTCTTCCATTCAGAGTCAGTGTTTTTGGTGCTGCTGCTGTTAGCAAGGTTTTCGATAAGTCTCACAGCTTCCATCGGATTCCAAGTAGTGAAGTTTCCTTCACTCGCCGTATCAAGGGCCATTTGATACTGTAAGGCGAGACCTCGGAAAAAAGTGCTTTGCAGTTGCACTTCGTTAAATCCGTGGTGTGGACAGTCTCGCTGGAAGAACCTAAATCTAATCCACGCATCTTTGAAGGACTCTCCAGCCTTCTGCGAGAATGTGGAAATTTTGTTCCGAAGTTCTTCAGCGTGCGCCTCATCGAAGAAGTTTCGTAAGAAAGCATTCTTGATGTCGCTCTAGGATGTTAAAGATCCTGTGGGTTGCTGCCTAAGCCAGTGCATCGCTTCTCCATTCAGCGTGTATCTGAAGAGTTTGCACAGCAGGTAATCTTCGGGGACTCCTTCCATCCGAATAGCAGCGATTAGATCCTCGAACCGTTCCAAATGGTCCATAGGATGCTCGTGCGGTAACCCAGAGTAGGGTATCTGCGACACGAGAGTGTAGTATTGAGGCTTCAGCTCGAAATTCTGCTTCTGGATCTCCGGAAGTCGAATAGCTGATCTGTTGGAATAGTACTCATCTGGGCGATTGTAGTCGGCCAGTGGTTTCGATCGAGCGTCCTCATCAACAGGTTGAGCAGCTCCTGTAGCATCAACATCAGGGATTACAGTTCCCTGAGCATATATTTTCTGACCTGTTGCATTACGCAGATGACCGGCCTGGTCATACAGGTTTCCGTTCTCGTCCTGAGTTAGAATAATAATGTTTACCATTTTTGACGACACGGTATCGATCGACGTACGCGGTGTAGTATCAATCATTGTCGAACGATTGGGATCGATCGACGATGACGGTTTTGTGTCGGTCGACGGTTGGTTGTGCGTATCGATCGACGACGAAGTGGTTGCGTCGAGCGATGTGGAATGTTGACCTCTACGGATGGTGCGTTCCAAATGAGTAGGATCGTCTGAGAACAGCAAGTCTTTCTCCTTGTTGCTTCTGGTACCGCTGGGCATGTACCTGAAAAGACAAGAAAAAAATTATTAGAAAGGGGGTAAAGAAAAGAAAAAGAATTAATAAAACTAAATCTAAAGGCCATCAAAGCTCCCCGGCAACGGCGCCAAATTTGATACCACTCAAATTACCCTAAGGAGTGTTACTCTCATCAAAAGAGGTTCAGATGTAGTACTTAGGGATCGAATCCACAAGGAGTTAGGGAACAATTAAATTTAGTGTTTATTAATTCTAAAGGTTGTAAATGTTTTTAAATGGAATAGCAATAGTAACAAGCGAGTAAATATAAATGTACCTTAGTTGGAAATGATATTAGATTCAGGGCCACTATTCAGGTATTGGAGATTATAATACCTATAGATGTCTAACTGTTGCATGCATGATATATTAGAGCTCATTCGCTTAACTCAGTGATCAGCTGTCGCATGTACTACTGGTTAACAGACTAGATCTTGTGTCTCACTGGTTAGTATGCAGACACAAGAGAGTGTCGATCGATAGTCTATTAAGACGTCGACTGATACACCTTTGCCAACATCGATCGATTGTCAGTTGAGTACATCGATCGACGGGTTCTAGCCAGGCCTATGCGCGAGTATGAAATGCTCTACTAAGATTCTAAATTGGCGGTTAGCCCTCTCTAGCAATCCTAATATGATAGATAGATGTCAGGATGGGATAACAAGGGTGCTTGAATATGCAATCCTATGATCAAGTTCTAGTTAGCTAGGCTAAAACAAGCAATGAATACAAATCTATCATGAATATTACAACAAGGCAGATCTATAGTTTGGGGCTAATCCCACAAACCTATCTGAACCCTGGATCTAACAGTTGAACTACTCAGACATAGGAAATCAATTCATATCAATAGATAAATAGAAACTCATAGAATAGATGAAAAAAAATAGAAATAAGGAGTTCCAATCACAAGTGATCTTCTCTCCCAAATGAAACTTGTAACAAAACTAGGTCTAGAAAAAGCTCTGTTCTTCTGCCGTCAAAAACACTAGGCAGTATATATTCTACTAGGTTAAAAACTTGTCAGGGCATTTTGGTAATTTGGCTTGGCCTTGGTTTTTAAGTCTGCTGAATCCAAAATGTCGCGTCTGGTGTCTCGACATCGATCGACGGTACTTGGGTACATCGATCGATATTAATCTTCATCTGTCGAGGCATTTTCTGATATCGATCGTCAGCACTGATGCGCATCGATCGATTATTCTTCCTCTCATCGACCTCTAAGTGGTCAGCTCGGGTGAAATGTCCTTTAAGCTCCAAAATTTTCCAAAGTCATAGCTGTACTCCGATATGCACCTGAACCTGAAAACATACCTAGAAGAGTAGAAAACATAGATATATATATATATATATATATATATATATATATATATATATAGTAAAACACTTATATACCATGGATAAAAATATGTCAAATCCAAGGTATATCAAGCTCTCTAAGCTTGATACGTAAGCATGCTCCTCAGTGTTGTCATTTAACTAAAGCTCTAGGATTAATACATAGGGGATAATTTATAAATGTTCTTAAAAAATCATTGGAAATTTTGAAACTAAAATATTTATGTATTCTTATATGTTACATAGTTATATATATTATTTTAAATATCTAATAAATGAGACTTTTTACACATGTGATTTAAGATAATGCGTATCTTGTTATAATAAAAATGTTAAACCATTAATCATAAAAATTTTAACATAAAATTTTTAACAGTTTTAGTAATTTGTAGTCGTTTTTAAAAATTAAAAATATAACATATATGAAAAAAATCTAAACTTTCAGTTTATAGTTAATTTTATTGTTTACTTTATTTAAATAATATAAAATTAAACAAAGAATGATGGAAAAGATACAAATTGTTATCAAATCTTTATTATTAAAATCATTAATTGTCATATAATATATATATATATATATATATATATATATATCAGCCATATTAGTAATTACGTAGCTTTTATTTAAGGTAAAAAAAAAGAAAATACTAATTGTACACTTTTAATTAATTTTATTATTAGTTTGATGAAAATATAATATATACTTAGATGAACCAATATATTTTTCTAAGAATTTTGAAAATCATCTTGGTGATGATAAGTGGCTACATTCAAAAGTTGTAATGCTCCTCAATTAATATATAAATGATGTTTTGAAAATTTTGGTTAACGATATAGTACTATGAAGTTCATTTACAGTTTGCATGATCTATATCCTTTATTTGAAATATATTTTACACTGAAATATATTTTAAATTTTTTTTGAAACTGTGCAATGTCAAAATTTTACAAAGGAATTACGTTCCATGTCTCGTTCATTACTAATGTTGCAAACTAATGTAACTAATGTAAACCGGACAGTATAACCAAACGATTTTTTGCTACAGTATAACTTCTTTAAATTAATAATCTATAAATTAATATACACTAAAAATCTCTATAAAATAATATAATTTTCTAGTCCCAAATTAAAGTTTTGGTTCAATTAGTATATCCATAAATTAATATCTCTATAAATTAATAAAAAAATTATAGTTTTGGTGTAGTCCCAACATTATTGATTTATAGAGGTTTCACTGTATTTTGTTTCATAGCTTAAGTTATGCTTAATAATACTACAATTACATTTTCCTACTATAGTGAAACTAACGAAAACTAACGCAATGTTCAAAAATCCCCCTATATATTAAATGAGAAGTCACTTTAGTGATTTCTCGTGACGTATCATTCATATGTGAAGTTTCAAGAAATTGTTATAATTCGATTGGTCGATTATTCTTAATATTTATTTATTTAATTTAGATAAAAAAATTTAAGGGAAGTATAAAATCATTTAACATCACTTGCTATATAATCTAAAGAATTTTACAAATAACCATTTATGGAAATTAATTCTCAAAATTATAGAAAGATTAATAATATTTTATTTATTAGTTTTAATATTTATAAACTATAATATAGTGAACGGAATTTTATATAAGATAATTATAATAGTTTTATACTCTACTTGATGAATTGTATTCGAATATAATTATATACTTACTATTTTAAAAATTACAAAATCCAAACATGTTTATTAATATTATTTTTAAATTATTTATCGTTGTTTAAAGAATAAATTTATCAGAATTTTAAAATAATTTATAAAAATATAAAACTATTATATATTGATTGAAAAGTCACATAAGTAATTTTTAATTACGTGTCGATCATAAATAAACTCTTCAAATTGTTATAATTTGATTGGCCGATAATTTTTAATTTTAATTATTATAATTATAACTAAAAGGAAATGATAATTCAATTACCACTCTCCAAATAATCTACATAATTGTAGAAATAATTATATATGGTAACTAATTGTTGAAACTATGAAAGAGTAATAATGTGATCAATTTTTTTATATATTTATAAATTACATAAAATAATAAACAAAAATGTTTATTTGAATTGATATAATGATTTTATATTCGTATAGAAAACCTTATATTTTTATATAATGTATCGTAATAACTATTAATGTCTAATAAATTTCATGCATGCTTTATAAATCGTTTATAAAATTATAAATAAATTTATAAAATTATTTATATTGGCTTATCAGATGTTTACATATCATTAAACCTTTTCTTAACTCCATCCTCTTTCCTCCTCTGAAAACCCATCTTCTTAAACTTCAGCTGAATCCAAACGTCTTTAACGCCATTGTTAAACGTCTTTGAACTTTGATGTGTTCATCAAAGTTATTGAGGGTCGTTTTCAGTAACCGAGAATGCCAATCGATGATTACGAGAATTCTGCGAAATCAAGCCTAAGAAAAAAAAAACGTGGTATTTCATATAATACCTTTTTCTGGCATGCTCTGTTTCTTTTAAAGCATCTAAGTACTTTGTTCCGTATACCCAACAAAGGGGTTTGGTTTTATCTTGAAGAACTGGAACAATGCTCTTTGGGAAGAGTATTTCATCTTATGCGACAAGTTTGATTCTGCAAGTAATTTACTTTATTTGGTGTCACTAATTTGTACAATACGATTTTCTTTTATATACCAGTCTTAAACTTTTAACCCACATAATTCCATATAAATAGTGAGAAAGAATCTAAAACATTAATGGGTTTTAATATGATTCCTATAATGATAACTTTTTGAAATTGAAGTATAAAAGGTGAAAATTTTGAAGTTCAGTTGTGGTTTAAGAGATATGTTTAAATGTTCTCTTGGAGTATATATATAATCGTATACCAAATGTTTATGTTCTGGAACAGATAATCAAATCTGTATTGGTTTTGGTGAGGGAGCTGGTGGACCAGAGGAGGGAGATATGCAAAAGACTGCCATGGGTGAAGCCTCTGCTTAAAGAGCAGTTCTTTGTTCACTGCAAGTTTCATGTACTCTCACAAGGGTGATTGCAATATGTATTACTTAGACTGCACCAGTGGCGAGCTTTGCTCTCTTTGTCTTTTCCATCGCAAAGACCATCCAATCCAAGTGCGTTCTTGCTATAATTTTAATTAAATTTTTGGTTGGTTGTGCTCTTTGGTTTAGGTTTTGAATTTGTATTGATTGGTTTTGGCAGATAGGTAGATCTTTAGGTCTATATATCAATAGCTTGCCACAATGCTTGGATCCATAGCTATTCCATGCAGGTCTGACTCCTTAAAAATATCCCTTCAAAAGTTCTGATTATGTTTCTTACCATCTATCTAATAATCTAAATTTTTTTTAATACAATCTGATTTGATCAATGGATTCTACTTGCAACATCTTTCTCATATGTGTTTTGATGATTTTATCATTTAGTTGCTTAGTTTTTTTGTTTAAACTTGGTCAATAGCAGCTTCTTCTGCGATCATAAGCTAAAGTTATGACCTTATGTGATTTACTTTTTTTTCGCGTTCTTTTCAGTGTGTCCATATGATGAAGGAAAATTGAATATGGATCTTGAGGTTTGAATGATAAGTGTCTGCATTCAGCTTGGTTTTGAGAACCAATCAGACACTGTCATACTTCTGTGCAAATGTCTTCGTCAAGATATCAGTAGGAGATGGATCACAAAGGAGGACAAGGAATCTGAAGTTTGGCAGTATAATCTAGGATGATGCAAAGGATCTTTCTGATTTTGTTCTCTTTCTTCTCTTAACATGTTAGTCGGATAACGTCGTTCCTATGATGAGTATTGTATGATTATAAGTGATAACATTTACTTGGGATAATGTTTTTTTCCTTCTCGCTTTATACTTTCTGTAAAGTTATGACGTTCAGTTGTACCAAGTACCAACTACGGAAGATGTTAAAAGGAAGGAGTGGTGTGGTAGATGTCATGAATAACAACCTTAATAGAACTCATAGTTGTAACGCAAACCCAAATCTAATAGCCAATACCTACAAAACTTAACATTCGATTAAACTACTAAAATCTGGTAGTATAAGAAGATAAGAGCTCCACAATTGTCTTAATCAAATAATATATAATACATATTAATTATTAAAAAAATATTACTTAAAATTTTGCATGAAATAAATACAATGATAGAAAAAACTATAATAATATACTAAAACAAATAACAAAAAAAAAATCCACGACATCATAAACTACTTTACCACTTAAATTATTTGTCGGTCTCTTTAGGTTCTATTATTTATGACTCTAAACTTTGATTTGGGTCTATACAGTAATATTATTCTTACTATAGTCAACTAGGAAATTGAAAAATAGATTTGATTCATCCGCCAATTTATTTTTCTAAGTTCATATATGGTCAATAATTGTAGGGATTTTTGCAAAATTGACCTACAACTTAAAGTCAAACACAAAACTAACCTCCCTTTTTTTTGAAAATTCGTTTTGCCCTATTCACCCCACAAGTTCATATAATTTACGAAAATGCCATCAATTTTTTTTTTTCTTTTCGAAAATGACATTTTTACTCTCTCACCCTCATCATCTTCAAGTAATTACAAGATTGCCATTGTCATCAATACCACAACCACCATGAACAACCAATTTGAAGCTCTTAATGCTCCCAAAATCGATTTACCCTTCTTCTTTTTCCATTCTTGTGAACTAAACACAACATATCTCTCACTTTCTCTCCACAATGAGCAAAAAAAACCCAAGACTTTGATTCTAAAATTTTTTATGGTTCATAAAGTCATAGAAGCTAACGATTATGGGTGGGTGACTTTCGTTTGTGATTCTGTGTGCTTGGAGAAGCCTTATGTATGCTAAGGAACTTATCTCACCAATTTAAGGTGTGACATCGAGTTTTTTTCCAGATCTGTTCGTCAGACGACTTACTTGGGAAGTCGTCTCGCTGTAGACGACTTACCTTTCAGTCGTCTGGCTGTAGACGACTTACCTGGAAGTCGTCTGGTCAACGCAAGGTTATTTTTGCAATTGACTTTGAAATCTGTAACCTGAGACGACTGAAAGTTAAGTCGTCTACTATTGTTTGGTTTCAAAAAAAATTCCAAAGAACCTAGACGACTTACATTTCAGTCGTCATAGGTTAGTTTTGCATTTGACTGGATAATTTCAGAAGTTTGACTTCCCCAGACGACTTACATTTCAGTCGTCTGGCGAAAATTAAAATAATAATATTTTTTATAAAGTAAACGACTTACAATTAAGTAGTCATAGGTTAGTTTTGCAATTGAAAAAAAAACTTCAAGATTTAATTATACACAGACGACTTATAATTCAGTCGTCCACCAGACGACTTAATTGTAAGTCGTCCAGGACTTTTTTCCGAGATTCTGGTCAAACCTCGTAAATCCTGGACGACTTACATTTCAGTCGTCTCGTGGACGACTGAATTATAAGTCGTCTGTATATAATTAAATCTTGAAGTTTTTTTTTCAATTGCAAAACTAACCTATGACGACTTAACTGTAAGTCGTCTACTTTTAAAAAAATATTATTATTTTAATTTTCACTAGACGACTGAAATGTAAGTCGTCCAAAAAGTCAAACTTCTGAAATAATCCAGTCAAATGCAAAACTAACCTCTGACGACTGAAATGTAAGTCGTCTAGCTTTTTTGGAGTTTTTTTTTAACCAAACAATAGTAGACGACTTAACTTTCAGTCGTCCGAAATAACAGATTTCAAAGTCAATTGCAAAAATAACCTCTGCGTTGACCAGACGACATATAGTTTAGTCGTCTAGACAACTTAGATTGAAGTCGTCCGCGTCTTCTCCACTAGTTTTTAAGTCTTCTACGTTAGTTTTTGAATAACTTGTATTTTTAAGAGTGATAAGTAACTTCAAGATATGTAAAACTCATATTTACAAAATATGTTCTCTCCCTTAGTTTTACTAAATTTGACTAAGTTTTTCAATGCAAACTTATAAAAAATATGATATGCTTTGACTAGTTACTATTATTTGTTTCCATCTCTTACCAACATTCTTGTTTATTAAGATGAGAAAAAGGCCATTGGAGTTTATTATTGCATATGAGAGATCCAAAGATAAGAAAAAGGCTACTGAAGTCTATTATTTCATTAATTTGTAAATGTGTAAACACATTGTTAGCACATTTAATACATCTTGGAAAACATTATTACTGATTTTACAAAAAAATTCACAACTAAAAGAGTATACATGCAATTCACAAAACAGACCACAAACAAAACTATTATAGATCATTCATCTACAAAGACAAGCTTGGATTCCACTTGAGTAGACAAGACCAGACAACTTTTAAGAAGTCCAGACGACTTCTAAGAAGTCCAGACGACTTCCAGGAAGTTCAGACGACTTTGCCAGAAGACTTTTAGGAAGTTCAGACGACTTCCAGACGACTTTACAGGAAGTCCAGACGACTTCTAGACGACTTCCAGACGACTAACAAGTAAGTCATCCCAGAAGTTTTCCAGATCTGAAAAACCTGCATATTAAATCCAGATCTGGAAAACCTGCATATTCAAAAACGTTCAAATGGCTTAAAAACAGAAAAAATGAATGGAAGATTAGATAAATCTACCTTTACAGAACACACAAAAATACATATCTAAAAATAAAAGATCTACCTTTAAATTAGTGGAAGATGAGTACCATCTAATTAAAAACCTGCAAAAAAAAAATAGATTAGTAACAAAGACATGAGACAAAATTGAAAAATTCATATAAAGTTTGGTGTTTTCAAGTCAAAGAGATTAGAGTGGGTTTGGAAAGTTTTAGTTTGAGAAAAAAGTAAGAACTTTATACAACAAGAAGTTACCAAATGAAGAAAAATCAGACATAAGAACTTACCAAAACGCTCAGAAAAATCCAGACGACTTCCTAAAAGTCCAGACGACTTCCTAAAAGTCCAGACGACTTCCTGGAAGTCCAGACGACTTTGTCAGAAGACTTCCAAGAAGTCCAGACGACTTCCAGACGACTAACAGGTAAGTCGTCCCAGAAGTCTTCCAGATCTGAAAAACCTGCACATCAAATCCAGATCTGAAAAACCTGCATATCCAAAAACGTTCAAATGACTTAAAAATAGAGAAAATGAGTGGAAGATTAGATAAATCTACATTTATAGAACACACAAAAATACATATCTAAAATTAATAGATCTACCTCTAAATTAGTGGAAGATGAGTACCATTTGATTAAAAACCTGCAAAAGAGATAGATTAGTAAGAAATACATGAGACAAAACTGAAAAATTCATATAAAGTTTGGTGTTTTCAAGTCAAAGAGATTAGAGAGAGGTTGGAGAGTTTTAGAATGATGAACATTACATTTTTGTTGCAGCCATTTGAGAGGAGGAGAGAGAATGTGTAAATTTTTCTTTTTATAGGGAGACAAAAAATCCAATTAGATTAAATATTTTTGACTCAGACGACTTCCTGGACGACTTACATTTCAGTCGTCTGGTGAAGAAATTAAAACAGACGACTTACATGTAAGTCGTCCAGAAGAGTTTAATATTTTTAGCGGAAAATTAAATATTTTTAGCGGGAAACTAAAATAGAAGACTTCCCAGACGACTTACAAGTAAGTCGTCTGGACGACTGAAATATACGTCGTCCGGGTAAATTATTCAACAGACGACTGAAATATAAGTCGTCCACACCCTAAACATAACCCCTAAACTTAATTATCTAATTAAACACTTCATAAAACCAAATCAAACTTGAAAAGTGTTTACTATACACAAAAATAAACACATATAGGTGAAAACTAATTTTTGAAAAAAATATTTTAGTTTTCCAAAATCTAACCCTAACAATACATACAATACTACAACATATGTTTGCCAAACTCCTAAACCAAAGTATTTCATGATTCACTACTTTCACTCATCTATCTTCAAAACAAATCAATTTTATCATATCTTAATTTATATTAGTTAAAACTGTTTATAATTACTTGATTTTTATTTTTTACGCATCAAAATATTTTTTTACAAGATTTATAAATTATTTTTAAAATAAACTGGTACCAGACGACTTACACTTCAGTCGTCCAGACGACTTCCAACATCTCAGACGACTCAGACGATTTACTGGGGCTATATTCGTAAAAATGGCTTCTGTTTTTTTGTTTGGTCACAAGGGGCTGAGCTGTAATTTCACTAGGCTTTTAGGTTAGTTTTGTATTTGATTCAAGTTTGGGTATAGGTTTGGGATTAAAATCAAGTTGTGGGTTAGTTTTGGCAAAAACCCCATAATTGTATCCCAACTTTAATTTATAAAAAAATAGAATGGCGAGAGGTTTGAGATCAAACATTAAAATCGATGTGCCGTTAACCAATACTACAAAACTCTGCACACATGAAATTAGCCATGTGTTTACCCGTAACTGAAGAATCGAACCTTACCAAATAAAGAGCAAAATCGAAACTAAATCAGATTTCATAAATCATCTATATTTCTATATATCATGTATTCTATATTTTTTCTAAAACTAAAATATCAGAACCAAACCAGAACCAAACTAGAACCGAACCAAAATCAATAAGTACCTCAATAGGAAATATAATTTACAAATCGAAAATATTAAATAAACTTAGTTTTACAGTAACAAATATCATAAACTTATTATTTATAAACTGAACTATCCAAAATGAATTATATGAATACCATTTCCCTAAATTATTTAAAATTATACAAGCAACCTGATAATTTATCCAAAAAACTTAAATCACAACCTGTTATTTTCCTGGCAAAAACCAATTTATCCATAAAATTTACTCAAATTAACCAAAATAATCTGAAATACCCGTAACCGAAAGGGACCCGATTTTTTTTTGATATTAGCTGGTTCTCCACTTTGTTGTCCTAACTGAACAAAAAAACAAAATATCTGAACGAGAATTGAATCAAATTTTATAAATAACCGAACATATCTTATATCTGTAGAATTAAAAAAATAAAATAAATCCAAAAAAAAGATTATAAAAAAGTTTGAAAAAAGAAGAAAGAGAAAGGATAAAAAAAGAAAGAGAGCAAGAGTGGTACCTCTCGGTAGAGCTTTCATACCTTTCTAAAAAATCAGTGAATAACTGAATACATGTGGGATTATTTTACAGGTTGTTTTTATTTTAATTTTTAAAATATTTAATAACTAAATTATGTACAAAAATAATAATAAAAATATTAGTGAGGTACTCTACTTGCTATTTTACCACTAATGATGCCCTAACAATACGATCTCAGAATTCTATTCATTATTGTTTTTTATAATATAGGTTTCAATCCGCCATAGTTTTTGAATGCTTCATAAAATTAATATAAACTTATATAAAAATTACTTTATATTTTCTTATGAAGTATCTAAAAATTATTATACATAAAAAATATTCTAAACAAACAAATAATGAGAAAATATGGGATCATAATAATAAATTTTTTTTTGAATTATAACGACAGTAACCTTCATTGTTCTTTGATAAGTAACATTATATTTTTAATATTTCTTTTAGTTTCAAATGTTAAAGTTTTATATTATATAGTAATCATTATTCATTATTATAACTATGCACATTACAATATATATATATATATATAGAAGAATTATTGTCAAAGAAGAGTTATGTTTATGAACATAAATCCACTAATATATTTTATCTTATAAATTATTCGAATTGTGAAATAAATTTTCTACTATAAAAATAACATTAAAACTCATGTAACACAACTAATGTACACAAAACTAATGTACACAAAATAATTTTATAAGATAGAATATGTTATTCTACTAAAATTAATATCTCCGTCTTAATTTTTTTTGCTCGACATGTGTAAAAATAATTATATTTGTATTCTTTAAATATTCCTTATTAAGGTTTTACTTTGTTACTCCCTTTCATTAAGATCACTTTTAATAAAAATAATCAGAATAATACGGTTGTATTATTCAAAGTTCAATACTCAAATATTCATGAATATTGTATAATTTCTAAACAATTAATGTTCTAAACTATCAACAATTCAGAAAAAAAGTGTCTGGATTTACTTCATCCTTACTCAACTTTATCTAATATCAATTTTCTATTTACTATTTAAAATTCATTTATTCTACATAGTTTATTTCTTATTAAACTGAAACAAATAGCTAAAAGTATTATTTTAGAGGTAACAACAAACTCAGAGGTGGTCGGTTGGAATTTTACAGAAGGTAATTACGTAATTATCTTGGAAAGTTTGAAACTACTAAACATTTTAATAGTACACTCTTTCACCACACCACAAAAAATCATAGAACCACGAATCTTAATGTCAAAGTGGATGGAATTACTTTATCACTACTCAATCTAATATGATCATAATTATAATGATTATTTTCCTCTCAAAATTTACTGAATATACAGAATTCATCTACGAATACAGCAAAAACTTAAATACTATATATGAGTTGAAACAAATAGAAATAGTTTTTTTTTTATCATAATGAAACTGACTGTCAAATAACTCGTAACCAAAACATAACGAAACTGAAACAAAGATAATCAAAGACTAACTGCAGAGTAATAAGAAACATTATTTAGACCCAACATATGAAACCATAACTACTGGAATTTCATTTCAAACATGCACTATCTTAGCCGCATTGGTAGATGAGTGGATCCTCTTCTTAGGCGCATGATCATCTGCCTTCTCATCAGCATCCTTAACTGCATCACTGCTGCCCTCTCCAGTTTCAACCTGAACAGGAACTGGAATACCATCTGGATTGTCGTCATCATCAGCATTGTCTCCTCCCTAGTCCATTCGGATAGTTTTAAAGATTATTAAAATAACTCTTACATCGACGACAAAGATTATTAATAGATAATCAAAGACTAATAAAGTCATTCTTACATGACATGTGAAGCAAAGATTTGTATTCATAAATTAATTTTAATTGTAGAGCCTTTTTTTCATTAAATTCTATTTTATACAAACCTAACTGGATTACTCTTGAATGCTATAAAAAAATCCAATCTAACTGAATCAGTCTTGAATGCTGCTCCAAAACTAAATTTTCCGGAAGAAGTGAAGTATTCTTGTATTAGTTCACTGAAAAAAATCAACCTAATATGGAAAGTATTTACATTTTTTTCCTATGAGAAGATTTTAATTCTCTTTTTCGTAAGGGTCATATTGTGAATGAGTTTTAATTCCTAACTAATATTTTCACCAAGAAAGAGTTTAAATTTTTAAGGTCAAACTATCTCAGAGTTTGGACCTTAAGTGAATAGCAATAATGCTCTCAAAGCTTTCATCATTGTGTAAAATTTTTAATCGTTTTTGTGATTCAGATTCGTCAAAGCAATCACTCAGTTTGATATTTGATAAATATCTTCCAAATTTTGTACCTTCCGCGATCACTCAGTTTAATATTTGATAAATTTCTTCCAAATTTTATACCTTCTGCAACTACTCAGTTTGATACTTGATAGATTTCTTCCTTATTATATATCTTCTTAGTATGATGAAATTGATGTTTGCTTCCACAACCTCTACGAAGTCCTCGAAGTTGACTCAACTTTCTTATTAATTATATAATGGCTTCCATTAGGATTGACCGACTGAGTACATTACTTTCTTTATGTTCAGTTGTAATAAACTAAGAGATTTCTGGCAAATAATAAAAGGATTGCATAACACCAAAAGATTAAAGGTCTCTACGTAACAAAGCAAATATCATTGTTACATCAAGAGTAGAACATTTCGGATGGTGGCCAACAACGGACACCAACAAAAGAGGCATTTGAACAATAAAAATCTTAGGAATACACAAAAGGCTTTCCTTTTTTTCCCAACAGTGCAAGAGTTCCATAAATATTTTTTTCAGAGCATGTTAAAGACTTTTCTTGACCTATCCATTTGCATGTGACGACCAGCCATATATCAAAGAATGCCTCAAGAATTCTGTGATTATAATTGTACTTCGTATCTTGATTTGCGGATGTTTCTATAAGTATGATGAAACTTATCACAGTCTTCTCCACCAGAAGAATCGTAGCTATCATCATCATGAATTGTTGTTGGTGCTGTCCTCTCTTCAGACCCATCAAACCAACAGCTGAAGAAAACCCATTGAGCTGCACCGACCCTTATGCTTCAGACAACACTCTATAAAAGGGTGAATGTCGTGTGATTCTAAGCTGCTCTTGCGTCTAGCTGAAGAGGAGCTAGCCCTGAGTTACTCTTGTCTGAACATTCATCAGAGGTTCTTCTGGTAACCGTATGCGCTTGGTTTGCTTTCCCTGTTTCCCGTTACTGTTAACAGCTTCAAATTTTGCTGGGAACATTATAAGGCCAATACTTCTTGCTTGTGACCCAACAAACGGATGTTCCTTCCTTGCCACAGGCTAGATAATTTTGAATTTCTTCCTTGCTTCTGCTGCTGCCTTTGAAACTTCTTCTGCATTGTAACGCGAAAGAGAACATGGACTGATCTTCACAGGTTGTGTCTTGTCTTCTGAACCAAATCGCCAGAAGAGAATCGGACAGCCTGAAGTTCTTATTGCACGGAACCACATCAAACCTTCTCAGTGTTAACATTTAATCAGCCGTCAGACGTTGCCTGAAAGTGGCGGTGAACATTTAATGTGGCTGGCATGATGGTTACCTTAAAAACTGTGAAAAAATATTAAGCATCAACAAACAGTTCCGTAATATACCATTCAAAGATACTCTATGAAAATCAAAATTATTTATGTATCTATTAAAATTTTAATCTCACCCTTCAAATCTTAATCATAAGTTTAAACTAATGAACCATAGAGTTATAAGTGTCTTTAAAAAGAGAGGGTAAATGTGGTTAAGATAAAAATAAAAAACGGTATTATGAATGTGGTAGTTCAGGCAATTTTTGAGCCCTTTTGGTTTAGTCATTAAAGTCCGTAAATTTAATAAACAATTATGAAAAACACATCCAATAACTAATTCATGATTAAAACATAGATTCTAAAAAAATAAAAAAATCCTAATCTTGATATTATTCAGTAATATTTATTTTAAAATCATAATTGGTTATTCATATAATATTGTTTATTTGATCTTCAAATACAACAACATATACAAGATTTCGTTAACATGTGTACTTCTGAATAGCAAAGGTTAATATTATTTTATGAAGTATCTAGCTAAATAATATAAAATAATTTTTATTATACAATAAATAAGTTAAGCTTACGATGATTGAACACGCAAAACTCATGATCTTATGTAGTTATAATTGTTATTCAGCGTGAGCTTCTCATCAGATGCACTATTCAGGGTAGACGGTCTAGGTGTGGAACAAACTATTTAATGGTGGAATTAAGAGTGTTTAGGGGCTACCATTTCATTGTAGAGGCTGTGGACATCAATGGATCTATCCTCTCTTGCCATTTTGTGTGATATCCTGCATCCTATACAATAAAATGGAAGCCCCTAAACATTTTTAACTCTACCATTAAGACAAGTTTGGAACTTGCTCGAGATAGCTAAAACGCATGAAGTACGTCTTTGTGTATCAAGCCTTAGCAAGATGAGAGCTGTTTCAGAGGAAGGGGAAGAGGCTGATGAAGGGGATGAAGCTGATCAAAGGAATAAAGCTGATGAAGGGGATGAAGATGATGATGATATGGCTGAAGATGAAAATCATGATGGGGAGAAGGATGATGGGGATGAGGATGATGATATCCCTGTTGTTGCTGAAGCGGTTGATGATGCTGAGGATTACAGTGAGTATGAGAAGGTTAAAGATGAGGATGAGGATGAGGAAGAAGATGATGATATGTGTTTTGAAGATTTCAAAGGGACATATGATAGTGAAGGAGGAAGATCGTACGGTAGCTGGATATATGTCAACCAGAGTTTTGCTAGTAAGGATGCATTGGTTTCAGAGTTGCGGTTGACAGCGGTGAGGCGTAAGTTCTCCTTCAGAATATACAAGTTAATGGAAACTCTCCTTGTGGCAACATGTCGGGTGTGGGAACCGAAATTCGCACTGTCGATTTACGTTTAAATTAGGAAACTAAGAAAACCCTAATTTCCCAGAGGTCCCGGATCTCTGCGAGAGCCAACGACAAGTGACCAAATATATGTGGAAATCGTGAAAAGATAACAAACAAGTTTAGAGAAAACAGTAGATCTTATTTCGAATCTGCGTAAGAGCGTTGCGATCATTACAAGAGATCATAAAAGCTTTGGCCGCAAAGGCTGTCAGCGAGTTACCTAGTTCTAGCGGCCTAAAAGCTCAAACCTAGTTAAGTCGCAGCTCGATAACAAAAGACGAAAAAGATACAAAAAAGGTTTTTGATTGATTTCGGACTGAACCTTGTTAAAGGCTGCCTACGTACCCCTTTCGAGGATCAAGCCGAACGTAGTTCAATTGATAGAGCTGGACAAGAGATCGAACTGCCTGGGCGAGTTCGTCTACTAATTGAGTGCCAGTCATAGAAACCGAACTTGTCGAGAATAAAGCCTAAAGTTTCTAAGTCCAGAGAATTCCGAGTCTAAAAAGTTCTCTTTTATGCTCCTCGCCTAGGACTCCTTATATACTAGCTCCAAGGTCGGTTTACGCTTTTACTCTTCTGCCCTTAAGCCGTCATAGCATAAAAATGGATATATTCTATTTTTCCCGATTTTCACAATTATCTTCAAAACTTCCGTCTTTATCCGCGGAAACTTGACATTTATCCTTCCTTGTGGACCAAGCGTAAACCGTGCTGTGGTTTACGAGCTTTTGGTTAAGAAATCGCAGGATGGGCCTCGAGTCGTGTTTTAGGTCCCTTTGGGCCGTCTTCCGACTCGAAGCGTTTACTACTATTTCTTTCGACAAAGAAAGAACTTTCCGCGGTTTCTAATCCGCGAAGTTTGATCGATGATTTAGAATAGCGGAAAACATAGACTGAGCTCGCTACGGTCTTTGGGAGATAGCATTTGATGGTTTGACGAGAATGCATGGACTGGTGTCGTACCCATGTTCGGAAGAGCTCGGTCGCTACGCAGCGACCGAACTTTGGCTCGAGCCCGGTCGCTACGTAGAGATCGAGCGAGACGGATGCTCGGTCGCTATGTAGCGACCGAGCTTGGCTCGGGCTTGGTCGCTACGTAGCGACCGAGCGAGACGGATGCTCGGTCCCTACGTAGCGACCGAGCTTGGCTCGGGCTCGGTCCCGCTCGGTCGCTACGTAGCGACCGAGCTGTGTGCATGCTTGGTCGCCGCGTATCGATCGAGCTTGGCTTGTCCACGGTCTGATTTCCATACTCGAGCTTGTCCGCGGCCGATTTGGATACATGTCGTTGCCTTCGGACAATCGGTATTTAGTGGTTCGATTGAGATTTGGACAAGATTTTACTGCAAGGCTCTTCGTAAAGATATCTTTACGAAGATTACTTTTCGTAAAAACGTTGATGCTGATTTTTACTGACTTTCAGACATTGATTCCGTCGTGACCGATTTTGACCCCAACAGTTAGCCCCCCAGCTCGTTAGAACCATGAGCTTCTAGCGTGAGGTTCTAGCGAGTGGCTTGGAAAGTTAGGCAAGTTAGGTGAGTTAGGCGGAATTAATGGTTGAAAAGGTCTGTGGTAAGTGATCTTCTCGCTCTCCTAAAAGTAGAAAACGCGATAAGATTGGGGCTGCGCCTTATGAAGGCTGCCTACGTACCCTTGTTGAAGGGATCAAGCCTTTCGTAGTTCGTCTTGGAGTTAAGGTTCTTATGACTAGTTTTCCAGTGGGACCTTTATGGTCTAGTTTTTATGTAGCGGTTATAAGGCGTGTTGCTGCCGATGGCATTTTGTATGGGTGTAGAGGGAAGACTACGAGTTGTCATCTCGTAATCTAACTCTGTGTGAACTGCTATATCCGTGATCTGTTTCGAGAGTTTTCCGCAGTGTGTAATCTTGCGGGATTTTCTGAAGACGTTCGAATATTGGCAAAGAGACAAATTTTGGGATCTCGTATCAGGGTGTTTGATACTATGCCTAGAGATGTTAGAGACCAGTACGCTGGGTTTAGGGCAAGACCTAGGTTTACTCCTGGTTTTAGAGGGTGCGATGACTAATTCGACTTACGTATCCCGTTTCAGTTTCATCCTGATTCCATACCGATTTAAAGTCCGCGATAGGTTCTCGGCTTATACGACTTGTATGGTTGGAACTGAGCATCTCTCCAAGGACAATTTTTAAGCCTCCTGGATGTGCTGACCAAACATTTTGGGTTTCTTTTATAGCGCTATTATCCTTGTATCGGATGTACGAGAGTCATCTCTACGAGATGGCTAAGTCTGTTTAGGACGTTGAGAGTTTGTTGTGATCAGCAACAAACTTAATGGTAAAAAATACCGTTTCGAGTCTTCGCGAAGAATATTTTTTGAGAAGATGTTAGTGCGTATGACTATCTGGTCTTCCATGAAGGTGTTTTTATCGAGGAAGGAAATTTCGTCGAAGAACTAATCATCAGGCGTCTGCGACGTCTCGCGATGCTGAAGATTTGTTATTCTTTCGTATGCCACGTTTCGTGTTTGAAATGTTCACGGGCTTGAAAATATTTCGCGATGTTGCAAGGGTTTAGTCTTAGCCATGCGTTTGAAAAACATTCTAGTTTGACTACGAATGTTCGCAGCCAAAATTGTTGTTCATGTTTGGATGCTAATAGTTTTATTTGCGATCGAGGAATTAAGACTGAGGTGTCGTGTGAATTTGTCCATGGGAACAAGCGTTTTCCTTCATAGTGCTTTGTGAAGTGTTGGCCTTCCGAGATGTATTTCGTGCATTTTTTAGGATGTTTCGTATAGCTCTAGAAGCTTTGTTACGAATTTTTCCTTACATGCCGCGTATTATGGTTAAAACGTTGCGGGCTTAAAGTGAATTGTGGAGCGTATTGAACTTGGTCAATTTTCGAAAAGTTTAGATTTTCCGTTAACCGTTTGGTTGTTATGACTTAGTTTCGTTACGAAGAATTTATCATATGATTTTTGACTGTGAGCTATACGATAATTTATCAGATCATATAACCGATTTTACGAAGGTCGTAAATCAGTGATATGTATACATATGTCAAAGTAGCATTGTTTCTGCGGGTTTTTTGAGAAACGTTCCCGCTGTGATTTTGATCTTAGGTGAAAGTTGCTTGGAGTTACTCATGGAGTGTTACCGAAGTTTATTTCAATACGATCTAGTCGCATAACGTTTTTCATAGGTTTTTCGAGAGGATTCTCATGACACATTCGTTTCTTGAACGAATTGGTCAACCAGAGGTGGATCTAGCTAACCATCAGGAGGAAAGTGCTCCTTTTAATGTGCACGATGCTACATCTATTCTCGAGTTTTCTTCGTCGCAAATGTTTTCGATGCTTTTCCGTGACTTACTTGGTACAACGGAAACTGAAAGAAATGCTTTGGTAATTGAAGATTTCTCGTAAAAATTTTTAAAACGAAACTGGCTTTCTGAAGCCGGAAAGGCTTCAATACTTTGGCTAATCGTCGAGTTTCAGTTTGATGTTGGTACAAGTTTTCTGTACGCATGATTGCGACAAGAAATGATGTATAGTTTTTGAGATTATGTTCATGATCGTCTGGATATGTTGCTAGCGTTTAGACGAATATTAAAATTGCCGTTTGCTTATTCTTGACGATTTGCAGAAGTTTTTGAAGTTTGGGAGTATACGAGTATAGTATACGTACCTACTCCCCCTTTTTTTTTACGAAAGAAAACGTTTGAACCGATACTTTAAAGGGTTGTTTACGTTTCCTCTTCTGATGTTTGGAATGATCGATAATTCGGGACGATTTATAGACGACGCTTGGACTGTGATTTGGTTGTTTCCACGTTGACGACTTGGGATATGTCGGTTCCGAGAAAATTGCCAGAAACGAATCGGTTTTAAGACGACGTTCATGTCTCTAACTTTTTCTCTCTTTAGGAAGCGAGCTTGATATGCGTGGCGATCGTTTCTCGACTTTCGGAGAGTTTAGATCGGTTTGCAAGATCTGGATGAACAATTATGGATCAATATATCGAGACAGGAAAAATCGCTTTAAAACTTAGTTCGCTAGACTATCCGCCTAGGTTTTACGTTCCCTAAAGTTCTATGGCAGCCTCAAAGTAATTTCCTACGAAAATTCCAAGTCTGATTTCAAAAATTTCAAGTCGGAAATACCTTAGTTCTCTCGAAGATGCAGTTTTGTCTCTTCTCAGTTTTGCTTGCTCATTTCCCTTTCCTCTTCTCGTGTATGTTCGCCATTTCCGATATTGGTGTTTATCCTTTGAAACTTGACATTTATCTACCGAACTTGACTGTTATCTTCTCCTTAGATAAGACGTCTATTTTTGTAAAAAGGTTCAACGTAATCGTATAGTTAAGGCGGCTAAGATGTTAAGTTAACCGCTGCCATTTTATACGATTAATCTGAATCCATGCGAGAAAACAAGTCTTTGCGGGTTTTTTTTTTATCGTAAAGTTTCAATGGTAACTCCGATAGAAACAAGAGACGTTTCGATCGAGATTTGAAGGAGAATACAAAGCTGGAGGTAAGGGCGAGTAGGAGCAAGCGAAGGAGTTTAGACGAGTCTTATTTGTTTTTGTCGTAAAATCTCGATGGAAACTCCGATTGAGACGAAACGAAAAGCGTTTCGATCGGGATTCAAAAGAGAACACAAAGGAGGAGCTTTTTGAAGCCTGAAAGGTCGCAATGTTGCGAGCTGGGGGTCTGACAGATCGCTACGTAGCGAGTGGAAGCAAGCCAGGAAGAGTCCTACTTGTTTTCGTCGTAAAATCTCAACGGAAACTCCGATTGAGACGAAACGAAAAGCGTTTCGATGAGGATTCAAAAGAGAAACCAAAGGAGGTCCTTTCTGAGGCCTTACAGGTCGCTACGTAGCAACTGACGGTCTGACAGGTCGCAACGTAGCGAGTGGAAGCAAGCCAAGAAGAGTCCTACTTGTTTTCGTCGTAAAATCTCAACGGAACTCCGATTGAGACGAAACAAAAAGCGTTTCGATGAGGATTCAAAAGGGAACACAAAGGAGGACCTTTCTGAGGCCGTACAGGTCGCTACGTAGCGACTGACGGTTTGAAAGGTCGCTACGTAGCGAGTGGAAGCAAGCCAAGAAGAGTCCTACTTGTTTTCACAAGCGTGGCGATGAGGATTCACAAGAGAACCCAAAGGAGTACCTTTCTGAGGCCTTACCGGTCGCTACGTAGCGAGTGGAGAGTTGGCTTGAGCTCGTTCGCTACGTAGCGACTGAGCAGCATGTGCGTGCTCGGTCGCTACGTAGCGACCTAGCAGTGTGTGTTAGCGACCGAGCAGCGTGTGCATGCTCGGTCGCTACGTAGCGACCGAGCAGTGTGCGTGCTGACCGAGCAGTGTGCGTGCTCGGTCGCTACGTAGCGACTGAGCAGCGTGTGCGTGCTCGGTCGCTACGTAGCGACCGAGCAACCTGTGCGTGCTCAGTCACTACGTAGCGACCGAGCTAGGTAATCGTTTTGTTGTGTTTCCTTCTTCCGCGATTAAACTAGGGGTTTTTCAGCGGTTTTTGGGAGAACAAGTTTTATCCTTCCGAAATGTCAACGGAAAATGTGTTTTGGTAAAACCTTTACGCATCGAGATTTCTTTTGTTCGGTAATGAGCCAAACTTACGGGGTTTGATAAGATTTATTGTTTTCCTTTACGTTTAGAAAGAGAAATCGCGAGCTTGTTTTAGTGCTCTTCCTGTGGCGGAAGGTCGCAGCAAGGCTTTCAATTTTGTTGAACATAGGAGCAGTCAGTGCTGCGAGTTTGTCTTTCATATATCCAGACACAGTTTCGATCAAGCGTTTTGTGGCCATGAGTAAGAGTAATCTGTAACCTCCCTCCTTCTAGCGCCAAACTGTGGGAACCGAAATTCGCACTGTCGATTTACGTTTAAATTAGGAAACTAAGAAAACCCTAATTTCCCAGAGGTCCTGGATCTCTGCGAGAGCCAACGACAAGTGACCAAATATATGTGGAAATCGTGAAAAGATAACAAACGAGTTTAGAGAAAACAATAGATCTTATTTCGAATCTGCGTAAGAGCGTTGCGATCATTTCAAGAGATCATAAAAGCTTTGGCTGCAAAGGCTGTCAGCGAGTTACCTAGTTCTAGCGGCCTAAAAGCTCAAACCTAGTTAAGTCACAGCTCGATAACAAAAGACGAAAAAGATACAAAAAAGGTTTTTGATTGATTTCGGACTGAACCTTGTTAAAGGCTGCCTACGTACCCCTTTCGAGGATCAAGCCGAACGTAGTTCAATTGATAGAGCTGGACAAGAGATCGAACTGCCTGGGCGAGTTCGTCTAGTAATTGAGTGCCAGTCATAGAAACCGAACTTGTCGAGAATAAAGCCTAAAGTTTCTAAGTCCAGAGAATTCAGAGTCTAAAAAGTTCTCTTTTATGCTCCTCGCCTAGGACTCCTTATATACTAGCTCCAAGGTCGGTTTACGCTTTTACCCTTCTGCCCTTTAGCCGTCATAGCATAAAAATGGAGATATTCCATTTTTCCCGATTTTCACAATTATCTTCAAAACTTCCGTATTTATCCGCGGAAACTTGACATTTATTCTTCCTTGTGGACCAAGCGTAAACCATGCTGTGGTTTACGGGCTTTTGGTTAAGAAATCGCAGGATGGGCCTCGAGTCGTGTTTTAGGTCCCTTTGGGCCGTCTTCCGACTCGAAGCGTTTACTACGATTTCCTTCGACGAAGAAAGAACTTTCTGCGGTTTCTTATCCGCGAAGTTTGATCGATGATTTAGAATAGCGGAAAACATAGACTGAGCTCGCTACGGTCCTCGGGAGATAGCATTTGAAGGTTTGACGAGAATGCATGGACTGGTGTCGTACCGATGTTCGGAAGAGCTCGGTCGCTACGCAGCGACCGAACTTTGGCTCGAGCCCGGTCGCTACGTAGCGACCAAGTTTGGCCGAGATTGGTCGCTATGTAGCAACCAAGCGAGATGGATGCTCGGTCGCTACATAGCGACCGAGCTTGGTTCGGGCTCGGTCGCTACGTAGCGACCGAGCGAGACGGATGCTCGGTCGCTACGTATGCTGGGTCGCTATAGCAGCTGGATCATATGCTGGTTTGCATTTCTCCATACTTGTATGCCCGGTCTACTCAAAAGATATTTGTTTTGTAGGATATTCATAGAATATATATCCTTGTGCTGGACAACAAGTTGAGGCACACACATGCTTTCCTCCGGAAGTAAATCATGGTCTGGGGAGACAGAAGAAATCAAGATGGCAATCTTGGCTGGAGCTATCGAGGATGAGAGGACGCACACCCCGGAAGCAACACATGGTTTGTAGGTGCTCGGTCTGCAAAGAAGCTGGCCATACGCGTCCACATTGTAAGAATTGACGTGGACGACCTTCTCGTTTGTCGTCCAGAAGACTTAACTCCTGGAAGACCTTCTAGTTAGTCGTCCAGAAGACTTTAACTCCTGGAAGACCTTCTCGTTAGTCGTCCAGAAGACTTAACTCCTGGAAGACCTTCTCATTAGTCGTCCAGAAGACTTATATCCTGGAAGACCTTCTCATTAGTCGTCCAGAAGACTATCTATCTGCGTATCTGTTATGACTTTGTGTTATGAACTTCTCTGTATTAAGAATTTATCTGCTTATTTGTTATGGGTTTACGTTCTTAAATTTATCTGTGTTATGAACTTAATTGTGAAATTGCAACTTAAAAAGACAACAACTCCACCATTAGATTAGATCATCCAAAAGGTTTCAACACTACCAAACGAATTTCCAACGAACTGATAGTTTGGTAGGATGATAGGTTTACAAAAAAACTACATCCTATCCTCAGCCTGTTACAAAAACAACATCATCCTAATTTGTCATACAAAAACAACACAATCCTAATCTGTCATACAAAAGCACATTTCATCCCACAAGTTGAAGTACAAATAAAACATCATTAACCTTGCTAGTCATAAGTTCCCAGGTTCTCATCATTGTCTTCATTCTCTTTTGAATGGCCTTCAGGAATCTCCTTAAATATATCCAACGCCATCTTCTCCCTAATAGCCTTTCGTTCTTGGTACAAAACTCTGGAGGAAATGACATCCCAAGAGCATGACATTCGATGTATTTCAGAGCGAACACACCACAATCACCAGCTCGGCACTGAGGTATTCCAACGGCAACTCTCTCATATGTGTATGGCTCCAGTGTGTGTTGGACACGTTCTTCGTCAGAGCCAGCGTACTCAACAAGCAGATAAGGGACCATTGTAACGAAAGGCTCCATGAACTCATCGAGTTCTGCAGCTCTAATATGTGATATAATGCTGTCCCAGACGACTATGTGCTTCTTAGGGATCGATATCCAAATAGCAATCCAATGCTCGTTCCTGAAGTTCACTGGCGCATAAATATCATCCACATCCAACCCCAAAACCTTCATAGATTGGTAAAATGATGGTACAATGCCTGCATGATAATTCCACGCCCCACCAGGGAGTCTTCTTCCTAAGCCGTTGATGTCGTCCTCGTCGCTCTTAAATTCCGGGTACTTGTGGGACCACTGCCGAGAAAATACATGATCAAGAAAGCACAGTCTCTCGCTCCTGGACTGATGTGGATTATCTTGGTACTGTTGCTTCAGTACATTAATAAAAGCATCATATGCTGCATATAAAACAATACAAGTCAGAGACACTTATCAGATGACTTACGCTTAAGTCGTCTAGTAAGTATTCTGTTATGTCTTCTAGGCAAGACTTACCAGACGACTTCTCCGGTAGTCGTCTGATAAGTCTTGCCTAGAAGACATAACAGAAGACTAATGGGTAAGTCGTCTGTTATGTCTTCTCTGGAAGACATAACAGAAGACTAATTGGTAAGTCGTCTGTTAAGTCTTCTAGAGAAGACATAACTACTGCTAAGGGGAAAACTAGAAGACATAGAAAGCAGGAGACTTACTCCGTCGTTCAGCCATTGTAAGGAGGTTCGGAGGATGTGATAAAACTGACTTGGACATCTACGTGATTTTTTGTCCATAGGTGTTTTAAGATAACTGCAAACACAAAATGTAGATAAGGAACATTTCTTGTATACTAAAGGAAGCTATTATGGGACATTCTCACTTACGGATCAAGTTTCACCCAATCAGTGAGCACCTTCGACATCTTCTTGTCAACGGGTGCAAAAGGATCATAGCCTTGGCCAACCCTTTTGTTTGGAATGATCACTTTCGCAGTGATGTTTCCCTTAAAAGGAGTTTGCTGTGAGGCAGCAAGTTTCCTTGCTCGCTCACTCTTTCCACGGACGTGTACCATAGCAACATCCTTCTTTCTATGCCTTCTAGTTTCCTCCTTTTGTAAATCTGAATCAGTGGGTACTCCTTTGTCCAATACAAAAATGCTAGGTTCATCACTCTGTTCTGTAGGTTTCCCCTCAGTGGGTACTCCTTTGTACTCATTTGCTATCACAAGACTCCGGTCTTTCGAGGAACTCGGTTTTTGGGGGTCATTATGTCCTGCTTTCGCCCCATTCACACTTTCACTCTGCAATTTCGATGTACAAAATGTGTTTATAAAATATTAACGAAATATCCAATTCACACATCAAACAAAATCCATACATAAGCAATGATCCAAGCACACTAGAAACAAACACACATGTTCCGACATACAATGATTCAACCAAGCACATCATTCCTTATTCCTAATACTTTGCCTAGTCAATCTCTTCTCTGTGATTTTGGGAGAGGTTTTGGTACTAACTCCAGGTTCGTGCACATGCTTTTCTGGATTTGAAGTTTTGAGTTGAAGTTCATTAGATGCAGTCCCTTTTTTGGTGATTCCCACCTTCTTCTCCACAGCTCCAATCTTATCCCCCAGAACCTTGATCTCCTTTAGGCACGTCCCAAACCCATCCCTCATGACATCATCTATGTTCCCGAAGCTTTTTTCAATCTGCTTCTTGGTCATCCCACCAACAGACGTAGAAGCCTTAGCAGAAGGCACTTGACTAGCCTCAACAGAAGCCTCTTAACGATGATCTTTACTAGCCTTGACAGAAGCCTCTTTACAAACTTTCTTCTGAGGTCTTACACTTTCCTCCTTCACACCACTCTTTGTCTCCGCTGCACTCACTTCCTTCTTCACTCTCGGTTTAGTACCGGTGAATTCCCAGCAATCCATGGTCTTCTTCCAATTAGCTTTCGCATTAAACATGACTTTGATTATGTTCTCCACGGCCGGGTCCTCTACATCAAAATCCCATCGTGGAAACATTTCAGCAAAGTCCTTCTGGACGAATTTGATCATGCTAGTCTGTAAAAATTAATGATATCAACTCAGATAACAAAGACTGAAATCATCCTGAAAAGACTTCACAGAAGACTTTAAAGTAAGTCGTCTGGTAAGTCTTCCAGAGAAGACCAAGCAGAAGACTTAAAGTTAAGACGCCCAGACGACATAACTTTAAGTTATCTGCGAAGTCTTCTCTGGAAGACTTACCAGACGACTTACTTTAAAGTCTTATGTGAAGTCTTAGGGAGTGAAGTTTAAATACCTGTCTACTAATGGCCTCTTTAAAAAATATGCGTCATTTGCCACCATTGTAAGCCTGCAACAGCGGAAACGGTCTGTTTGGTAGGGGATGCCCATAATTAGCACCAAATTATGGCAGAGCAAAGTACGCCCACACCTGGAGACCTTGAATAAACCCATCAACAATGTATGAATTTGATTTCAAATCTTTTCCCTTCAAAGACTCCATCAGCACCTTAAACGCCACTCTCCCCCAAGGATAATTCTCAAATCTTTCTAAATTTTTGGGGTCAAAAACGGTTACGAAGAAGTTAATGTCCTAACCTTCGCAAAAATAAGTGTGAGTTTCTTTCTGCGACGAAGTTAATGTTCAAACATCGGAGGATCGCAATATTGCAAACTGGCCTACGTGGTCCCCTCCCCGAGATGGTCAAAACAGCTCGATAACTTTTACGAAGGATGAAGCCTGCGGGATCGATCAACCTCACTGCGATCCGCTCGTCATAGATCTTGTCAAACGAGATCTGGAAGTCTGGTGAGTGGTCTTGCTATCCTTGAGAAGTCCTGGATAAACCGTCGGTAAAACCCAACGTGACCCAAGAAACTCATGATGGCCTTCATGTTTGTTGGTGGTTGCAAACTCATCATCACCTCGATCGTTGCCTTATCCACCTCAATTCCTTTTTCGGAGATCTTGTGCCCTTGAACAATCCCGTCTGTGACCATGAAGTGCCACTTCTCCCAGTTGAGTACGAGGTGTTTCTCCTCACATCTTTTAAGCACCCTGCACAAGTTTGACAAACAGACATTAAAGGAGCTTCCATAGACGCTGAAATCGTCCATGAAAACTTCCATAATGTCTTCAGATCAGTAAAGATTGACATTATGCAGCGCTGGAATGTTGCTGGCGCGTTGCACAAGCCGAATGGCATTCTCCTGTAAGCGTACGTTCCGTAGGGGCATGTGAACGTCGTCTTCTCCTGATCGTCTGGATGGATAGGAATCTGAAAGAAACCTAAATAACCATCTAAAAAGCAGTAATATGGGTGGTTAGCAATCTCTCAAGCATTTGATCAATAAAAGGGAGTGGGAAGTGATCCTTTCTAGTAGTTGCATTTAATTTCCTGAAATCAATGCACATGCGATGTCCTGTCACTGTCCTAGTAGGGATCAATTCATTCCTTTCATTTGTGATAACAGTAATCCCACCTTTCTTAGGTACAACATGAACAGGGCTGACCCATTTACTATCAGAAATGGCATAGATTACACCTGCTTCAATAAGTTTCATTATCTCTTTCTTAACGACATCTTTTAAATTCGGGTTTAACCTCCTCTGATGTTCGACATAAGTCATTGATTCATCTTCCAAGTGTATTCTATGCATGCATAAATCAGGTGAAATGCCAGCGATGTCAGCTAGCGAATATCCTAATGCCTTATGATATTTTCTAAGCTCACACAAAAGCAATGCAGTTTCCACATTATTCAGCTCAGCATTCACAATGACAAGATATGTGAAATTCGGACCTAAGAAAGCGTACCTGAGCCCTTTGGGAAGGGGTTTTAGCTCAACCTTGGGAGCCTTAAGCTCGCTCCAGGGATCCTCTGGTTGGTTCGAGAGAACAGGTGAGTTCGGTGTAGGGGTCGCTCCAGATGGAGTGGTCTCGCCCCTGTTGCTCTCCTCCCCCAGACTTAGACTCGCTACCATTCTCCCCATACTCCTCGCGGAGTCAAGCATCTTGGCATATCCATCTGCATCAATGTTCACCACACTTTGCTCGGCTTCAGCTCGCACCAGTGCAAGTTCCAGTGGGTCTTCGGTAAGAATCTCCTCGATCATTCCTTCTTGTGGTTGGAGCGGATCAATCCCTTCATTGACCTCAATGGTTTGCCCATCCAACATCGGCTTCTTTAGCAACTCATCCATCTCGAATTGCATAACTATGTCTCCAAGATTCAGATCAATCTTCCCCTGTCGCACATCAATGATAGCTCCAACAGTACATAAGAATGGTCTTCCCAAGATGAGAGGATCCTTAGACTCTTCTTCCAGTTCCAGAACAACGAAGTCTGCTGGAACATAGGTGTTCCCCACTTTCACTTGGAGATCCTTTAGAATACCAACCGGGGATTTGACTGATCTGTCTGCGAAAACCAAGGACATCTTAGTCGGTTTGAAATGCGTGTATCCTAGACGTAGAGCTACAGAGTACGGCATGAGATTCACGCTGGACCCAAGATCAACCAAGGAGCATGCGAAAACTGTCTTCCCAATCTGGATAGAGAGGACAAATTTGCCGGGGTCTCCTCGCTTCTTAATTTGCCTGTTCTGAAGCACTGCGCTGCACTCATTGGAAACCGTCATGAACTTGCTCTCCTCTGATAATTTCCCTGAGATCAATCCCTTCATAAAGCTGCGCATGGAGGGCATCATCTGGATCGCATCCATCAAGGGAAGTCGGACGGTTAGATCCTCCAGCATCTTCCTGCATTTTATTTCCTCTTTGTCCTTACGAGTGACCTTCGCTGGGACAGGGTAAGGGACCTTCGGAATGTATTCGCGAGGAGGAACAGCCTCTGGAATCGGGGGCACTGCTTCAGCTGGTTGTTCCGAGCCTGGCGAACCTGTTTCGACTGCTGGCTCTGTATTCCTCTCATCTGCCTGTTCGGCTGGTAGTTGTTCTGACTCTTTATGCTTTCCTTTCTCAGCCGCGGTGAACCTCCTCCTTTCTGGCTCGGAAAGTTGCTTCCCACTCCTTAGCTGAACCGCATTGCACTCCTTGGGGATTTTGTCTGTTTTACTAGGTAGAGTACCTTGCTGCCTCTTGACACTCTCAGCAGTCTGAGCTATCTGAATGTCCATCTGTCTCATATGGCTTGCGACATTATCGTACTTGGTGCTCAGGTCTCCGAACATATGGTTCATTCTGGTATTGATCTCGGTAGTGACCTGGTTCAGAGCTTTCCCTTGGAGCTGTTGTCCTTGGAGGAGTTGCTGCAACATGGTTTTAGTTTCATCTTGCGGAACAGCGACAGGGGTGGAAGTAGCGACTTGATTGTTCTGGTGGTTCTGCATCTGAGGTTGATTGCTCTGTGGTTGGCTTCGAACATAGGTTCGGGGTTGATAGTTCTTCTGATACCCCGCATACTGGCCCTGGTTGTTCTGCGCCGGATCAACTGGTTTGTCCTGCTTAGGCCAGAAAAGTTGTGGATTGTTCTTTACGTTAGGGTTTGGGTGGTAATTCTTCAGCTGCCACCCTTGTCCATTTACGTAGCTCACTTCCTGCTGATCGTCTCCTGCCTGTTCAGCTTCAAACGCCTTGTCGCCTGCACTCTTCTCAGGAGTTGCTTCTTCCATTATGAAAACCTGGCTCTGGTTTCCCTTAACCAGTTGGTCCACCTTCGCCGCTAAGTCATCTATACTGTTCACACTTTTGGAGCGATCATGTTCCTTGTTCTTGTTGAGTGAACTAGAAGCCATGTTCTCAATCAGCGCGAATGCACCAGGGGTGGTCTGAGTCATGAAGTCTCCGTTACTAGAGGAATCAAGGGTGTTCCGGTACTCATAGCTCACTCCATCGTAGAACACCTCCAATATGTAGTCGTCATCAAACCCATGGTGTGGGCACTCCCTCTGGTACTCTTTATTCCTCTCCCAAGCTTCATAAAAAGGTTCATCAGATTTCTGCTTGAAGTTGGAGATTCTATGCCTTAGAGCCGCGGTTTTGGACTTTGTATAGAAGTGGCTTAGGAATGCTGATCGAACCTGGTCCCATGAGGTTAGAGAACCGGTTGGGAGAGATTGCAGCCAGCGTGAAGCTTTCCCTTCGAGAGAAAATGGGAACAGCGTGCACTTGACGTAATCCGGTGGCACTCCATTAGAGCGAGAGAAATTGCGTATCCTCTCAAAGGCCTCTATGTGGTCTATTGGTATGTCTGAAGTGAGGCCGCTGAACGTGCTCTTCTGTACCAGACCTATCAGTGCAGGTTTAATCTCATAATCTTGTCGAGTACATGGTGGAGGATTGATGGGTGAGCGGTTAGTAGCGAAGTTCCTCGGAAGGTTTCGCTCCCCAATAAGAGCACCACGCTCCTCTCGTGCAGCGTTCTCGGCTGCTTGCTCTTGTGCAGCTTGTTGCTGATTCTTGATGGTTTGCTGCACTGCTGCACTGCTGCATCTGCTGTTGCTGATTCTGCATTTGTTGTTGAATTAGTGCCAATGCAGCAGTGAGGTCATCCATATTGCCATGATCACCCATGTTGGTGTCGGTTGTTCTTGGCTGTTGACAGTTTTGTCTTTCTAATCTTGCGAGTTCTTCGTTAGTCAGCTGATGTAGTGGTCCTTGTGCGTTGCTCCGAGTATGTCTACTGGTCATGCACTTGGATCATCTGTTCCAACAAAGAAGTAAAGCAAGTTAGATATCTCAGACTAAATATTAAACTGAAAAATAAAGGTAAAAGCTTAGTCCCCGTCGCAACGGCGCCAAAACTTGATACACTAAAAATGAATCCTTGCTACTGTCAAGTTAATAGTGTAATTATAATATTTGAGATTCAATCCAGAGGACCAGATTACTCTTTACTCTTATGAGTTCAATGTTAAGCTGAGAAACAAGTGGGTTTTGAGAATTAATTGTGACACGATTAACAAGAATGCCTAGGTGATTCGAATTCAATTTAAATGAAGCTGGCTTAGGGTCAATGATCGGATGTTAATTGCAGAACTAAACAACTATTCAAGTGCGATGAAATGCGGTCTAGAACTCAGATCACTCGGCTGGAACAACCCATTATTGTGATCTTGTTCCCTTTGCGTGTCGGTCATGAATCCTAAGCTCTCGCTTGGAACAAGACGCGATAGCAAGCCTTAGATGTCAGATCTGATTAGTTTACTTAATACCCTAATATCTACTCTCGCTGATTAGGGATACAAAGCTCATTCAATATATGTCAATTTATTTCCTAACGGTTAGCTAGGGGATTAAATCAAAGATCCAACATTAAGTGATCAGTTCAATGCAGGCAGTAAGATCAATATGAATGAAGAACAGTTAAGATCACTTATTTGTGTTCAGTTCATGCGGCTAACACCCTACAACCCTAAGCAAGCTTAGCCTACTACTCAATCATAATGCAGGATGACACAGACATGATTTCTGAATAACACTGCATATAAAATAAAGTAGAAATACAAGGGTTCAGGATAATCTTCTCGTGAGAATGAGAGATGGAGCCTTCTCCCTTACAAGTTGCGTAAATCCAAAGAGAATTGTCTAGGTTTCTTGCAAAACTCCCGTAAGTAAAAGAAATGATAGCCTAGGCCTTTTTATAGGGAGGCGCTGGTGATAAGAAGATAAGAGAGAGAGATCGAAACTAGGGCAAACTTCCGGAATAGGAAGTTTCCTTAATGATCGGGAGCAGTCAAATGTTTGATCTCTTCGGGAGCAACCCTTGGGTTGTTCTAAATGACTGTTCCACGTTGAATCCTTCAAAACGGCATCCGACTTCCTGAATCTCTCTTCTTTACTCTTTCACCTGCTCCCAACCTAGAATGATGTAAATTAAGCACGAATTAGGACTGAGAATTAGCTCAAAGTACACATATTTTGGTATTAAAAACACCACATATCAGTAACAAGTAAAGTAACCCTCCGGAGGACTACTAGCACACTCTCCTTGACGAAGAACCCAAAATTCCACCGTATCCGAAATTCGGTAGAACGACCACACGGTCTGAAGAAAGTCGCTAGTGCTCTTACTCGGTGCACCTTCTTCGACCAAACGACGGTTCATGACAGGGAACGACTTCTCGTTGGGAGGTGTGATCGAACCATACCTCGCAACCCACCATGCCTCGTTCTCAGCCGGATCTACCGAATGAGGGACGAACTCGATCTTCGGCACGAGGATCTCTTCGTGGACATCTGCGGACGAGGTGCCTTTCTTCGAAGTCTTTTTCTTACTCGACATTTCGTAATTTCAAGTGAAAACAAGAAGAAGAAGATGGAGAGGAGGGAGAAATTCTTTCAAAGAACTCCTTACGTAAACAAGCAAGTGAAAACTTATGAAGAAGTTACCCCCTTCTTATAGGCATGGGAAATTACTATTTACCTGCAGACTTTTGAATATGAACTTCGCCCAAATACGCCAATCTCGTCCAAACTCGCCATACCGCACGCTCGAATCTCATCGAAAATCCACGATTCTAACGGGCTGGGGGGCTAACTGTTGGGGTCGAAAACGGTTACGACGAAGTTAATGTCCAAACCTCCGCAAAAATAAACCAGCCATGGATAAGTTCGAGTATGACGATCAGAACACGGACAAGCCAAGCATGGTTGCTACACAGCGACCAAGCATGCACACTGTTCGGTCGCTACGTAGCGACCGAGTTCGAGCCAAGTTCGGTCGCTACGTAGCACGCGTCCCGCTCGGTCGCTACGTAGAGACCGAGCTCGAGCTAAGCTCGGTTGCTACATAGCGACCAAGCACGTGCACGTTTCGATCGTTACGAAGCGACCGAGCTTTCCCGAAATGTCGATATGACACGAATCCATGCATTCCCGAGATTTCCCGAAATGTCGATACGACACGAATCCATGCATTCCCGAGATTTCCCGAAATGTCGATACGACACGAATCCATGCATTCCCGAGATTTCCCGAAACGTCGATATGACACGAATCCATGCATTCTCGTCTACTCTTTGATGCTATCTCCCGAAGACTGTAGCAAACCCATTTCATGTTTCTCGACATTTGAAATCGTCGATCAAACTTAACGATAAAAACCGCGGAAATATCGTTTTTATCGAAAGAAGCCGTAATAAACGCTTCGAGCCAAAAGATGGCCCAAAGGGACCAAGGACGTGACTCGAAGCCATTTATGATTTCTTAACCAAAAGCCCGTAAACCGTAGGACGGTTTATGCTTGGTTCGCAAGGAAAGATAAATGTCAAGTTTCTGCGGATAAATACGAAGTTTTGGAAGATAATTACGAAGATCGGGAAAAATGGAATATCTCCATTTTTAGGCTATGACGGCTTAACGGCAGAAGGGGAAAAGTGTAAACCGACTGTGGGAACCGAAATTCGCACTGTCGATTTCCGTTTAAATAAGGAAACTAGGAAAACCCTAATTTCCCAGAGGACCCGGATATCTGTTAATTACCACACGTCAAGCAATCAGAACACGAGAACAACAACGATAAAAATAAGAAAACGAAAAGAGAGCAAAGAAGATCTTATTCCGAATCTGCGTATGAGCGTTTACAACAAGGTATAAGCCTGGGCTCGAGAGCTGTAGGCGAGATTCCTAGTTCTAGCAACCCTAAGACGGCTAAACCTAATTGAGTCGTAGCTCGAAATAACAAAAACGGAAAATTGCCTAAATTGCTCTAAGTGCTAAGTTTGCTCTGAAAAAGTTCTCCCCTCTGCTCCTCGCCTAGGACTCCTTATATACTAGCTCCAAGGTCGATTTACGCTTTTACTCTTCTGCCCTTAAGCCGTCATAGCATAAAAATGGAGATATTCCATTTTTCCCGATCTTCACAATTATCTTCAAAACTTCCGTATTTATCCGCGGAAACTTGACATTCATCCTTCCTCGTGGGCCAAGCGTGAACCATGCTGTGGTTCACGGGCTTTTGGTTAAGAAAAATCGTAGGATGGGCCTCGAGTCGTGTTTTAGGTCCCTTTGGGCCGTCTTCCGACTCGACACGTTTACTACTAGTTTTCCGCGGTTTCTAATCCGCGAAGTTTGATCGATGAATTAGAATAGCGGGAAACATGGACTGAGCTTGCTACGGTCTTCGGGAGATATCATTCGAAGGTTTGACGAGAATGCAAGGACTGGTGTCGTATCGATGTTCGGAAAGGTTCAATCGCTACACAGCGACCGAACTTTGGCTCGAGCCCGGTTGCTACGTAGCGACCGAGCGAGACGAGTGCTCGGTCGCTACGTAGCGACCGAGCTTTGGCTCGAGCTCGGTCGCTACGTAGCGACCGAGCTTTGGCTCGAGCTCGGTCGCTACGTAGCGACTGAGCGGGACGATCGCTCGGTCGCTACTTAGCGACCGAGCTTTGGCTCGAGCTCGGTCGCTACGTAGCGACCGAGCTTTGGCTCGAGCTCGGTCGCTACGTAGCGACCGAGCGGGACGAGCGCCCGGTCGCTACGTAGCGACCGAGCTTGGCTCCGGTTTGGTTGCTGCATAGCGATCGGACGGAGTGTATGCGCGGTGACCGAGTTTGGTTTGTTCGGTTTGAATCCCAAAGGATACTTCTTCGTAAAAACTTCGTATTGGTTATTTTTACGAAAATTACATCTCTCCTTTTACTATCTCTTTCGGAAATACGATCTCCGAGGATTTCCGGGTGATAATTCCGTCGTAACCGTTTTTGACCCCAACACCGACCTAGGAGCGAGTATATAAGGAGTCCTAGGCGAGAGGCATGGAGAGAACTTTTTTGAGAGAAAACTTAGCACTTAGAGCAATTAGGCAACTTTCCGTATTTGTTATTTCGAGCTGCGACTCAACTAGGTTTTGCAGTCTTAGGTTGTTAGAACTAGGAATCTTGCCGACAGCTATCATAGCCGAGGCTTCTACCTTGTTGTAACGCTCATACGCGAATTCGGAATAAGACACCTTTTGCTCTTTTTACGACTTCTTATATTTTTTCATCGTTGTTATCTCGTGTTCTGATTGCTTGGCGTGTGGTACTAGCAGATATCCGGGACCTTTGGGAAACTAGGGTTCTCCTACTTTCCTAATTTAAATGGAAATCGACAGTGCGAGTTTCGGTTCCCACATAAATCCATCACTAGCCTTGCAAGACTAGTCCGTGTAGCGGTTGAGTACTTTCTCCCTTCAATGAATCCAATGAAGATGGCAAGGTATCCAAGCCGCATGCGATCATCCCGAAACCACTCCTCGCATCTCCCAAATGCTGCTTTTATCTGTTCAGTAGTTGGCCCAGCATCAGCATCAACATCAACACCCATAATCTCCCAGAAAGCAGCCATCTCCTTCGTAACCTCAACCCTTGGATTTTCCAGGTCCTCGATGTAATCGCAGTTCAGACCAGTGAGGTGTTCAAACTCTAACAGTGAAAAGCTCACCGGTTGTGGACCAACGTGACTCCGGAGCTCATACTTCTTCTTGATGTTAAGATGGAAATCGAGCACATAATGAAGCAGCCTTGAAGCCCAACCAAAATTCAGCTCCTTGAACTTGATGAACACTCCCAAGTTCGACTCCTTCAGCTCCTCATATTCGTCAGCGTTTAGAGCTCGCCTTAGAGCATTAAATAAAGTCGAGTCATCAGTGTGATACGAAATGCTTTTATGTGCAGGGGGCTCTTCCCCTAATGTATATATCCTTTGTGGGAGTGCTGGTAAATCCATTTTCTGGCCTGCAAAACAATCAAAAACAAGTATCTCAAACACATAAGACTACTAAGAAGACTTGCATGTAAGTTTTAGTGAGAAGACTACTGAGACGGCTTCCATGAAGTCTTCTACAAAATCTTACACTCTGGAAGACTTCCAACGAAAACTTAGGTCGTCTGAAAGACTTCCAAGAAGTCTTCTACAAAGTCTTACACTCTGGAAGACTTCCAGGAAGTCTTCTACGAAGTCTTAGACTATGGAAGACTTCCAGGAAGTCGCCTGAGTAGTCTTTCTGAATAAATACAAAAACTGTTTCTTTAAAAGATGGATAACTTACAGTCGGAGAAGATATGGTCTCCAACGGTTACAGGTCTGCAAAAATCGACGGGAAAAGAAGAGTCAAGACTACAAATTTTAGGGTTTTACGGCGGCTAAACGCCTTAAGACAAGAGAAATAACTTACCGGCGGCGGAGTTCAACGAGATTCGGTTTTAGATATGAAACAAAGGAAGTGGATGGTCAGTTTAAACTACTAAATACTATATGCCATGAAGGAGAAACAAGATTCGTTGTAAGAGGAGAGATTACCGGCGGTGAAAACGACGGAATACGAGAGATTACCAGTGGTGAGAAATCCGAGCGTATCGCCTTCGTAATCGCCTCTGGAGAGAAACAGCGCTAGGGTTTTGGCAAGTTGTGAAAAAGTGGAAAAAAATGTATTTATATGTCTGGTAAATGATAGCCTAGTCCTTTTTATAGGGAGGCGCTGGTGATAAGAAGATAAGAGAGAGAGAGAGAGTCGAAACTAGGGCAAACTTCCAGAATAGGAAGTTTCCTTAATGATCGGGAGCAGTCAAATGTTTGATCTCTTCGGGAGCAACCCTTGGGTTGTTCTAAATGACTGTTCCACGTTGAATCCTTCAAAATGGTATCCGACTTCCTGAATCTCTCTTCTTTACTCTTTCACCTGCTCCCCACCTGGAATGATGTAAATTAAGCACGAATTAGGACTGAGAATTAGCTCAAAGTACACATATATTGGTATTAAAAACACCACATATCAGTAACAAGTAAAGTAACCCTCCGGAGGACTACTAGCACACTCTCCTTGACGAAGAACCCAGAATTCCACCGTATCCGGAATTCGGTAGAACGACCACACGGTCTGAAGAAAGTCGCTAGTGCTCCTACTCGGTGCACCTTCTTCGACCAAACGACGGTTCATGACAGGGAACGACTTCTCGTTGGGAGGTGTGATCGAACCATACCTCGCAACCCACCATGCCTCGTTCTCAGCCGGATCTACCGAATGAGGCACAAACTCGATCTTCGGCACGAGGAGCTCTTCGTGGACATCTGCGGACGAGGTACCTTTCTGCGAAGTCTTTTTCTTACTCGACATTTCGTAATTTCAAGTGAAAACAAGAAGAAGAAGATGGAGAGGAGGGAGAAATTCTTTCAAAGAACTCCTTACGTAAACAAGCAAGTGAAAACTTATGAAGAAGTTACCCCCTTCTTATAGGCATGGGAAATTACTATTTACCTGCAGAATTTTGAATATGAACTTCGCCCAAATACGCCAATCTCGTCCAAACTCGCCATACCGCACGCTCGAATCTCATCGGAAATCCACGATTCTAACGGGCTGGGGGGCTAACTGTTGGGATCGAAAACGGTTACGACGAAGTTAACGTCCAAACCTCCGCAAAAATAAACCAGCCACGGATAAGTTCGAGTATGGCGATCGGAACACGGACAAGCCAAGCATGGTTGCTACACAGCGACCAAGCATGCACACTGCTCGGTCGCTACGTAGCGACCGAGTTCGAGCCAAGCTCGGTCGCTACGTAGCACGGGTCCCGCTCGGTCGCTACGTAGAGATCGAGCTCGAGCCAAGCTCGGTCGCTACGTAGCGACCGAGTACGTGCACGTTTTGATCGTTACGAAGCGACTGAGCTTTCCAGAAACGTCGATACGACACGAATCCATGCATTCCTGAGATTTCCCGAAACGTCGATACGACACGAATCCATGCATTCTCGTCTACTCTTTGATGCTATCTCCCGAAGACTGTATCAAACCCATTTCATGTTTCTCGACATTTGAAATTGTCGATCAAACTTAACGATAAAAACCGCGGAAAGATCGTTTTTATCGAAAGAAGCCGTAATAAACGCTTCGAGCCAAAAGACGGCCCAAAGGGACCTAGGACGTGACTCGAAGCCATTTATGATTTCTTAACCAAAAGCCCGTAAACCGTAGGACGGTTTATGCTTGGTTCGCAAGGAAAGATAAATGTCAAGTTTCTGCGGATAAATACGAAGTTTTGGAAGATAATTACGAAGATCGGAAAAAATGGAATATCTCCATTTTTAGGCTATGACGGCTTAACGGCAGAAGGGAAAAAGTGTAAACCGACCTAGGAGCGAGTATATATGGAGTCCTAGGCGAGAGGCATGGAGAGAACTTTTTTGAGAGAAAACTTAGCACTTAGAGCAATTAGGCAACTTTCCGTATTTGTTATTTCGAGCTGCGACTCAACTAGGTTTTGCAGTCTTAGGTTGTTAGAACTAGGAATCTCGCCGACAGCTATCATAGCCGCGGCTTCTACCTTGTTGTAACGCTCATACGCGAATTCGGAATAAGACACCTTTTGCTCTTTTTACGACTTCTTATATTTTTTCATCGTTGTTATCTCGTGTTCTGATTGCTTGGCGTGTGGTACTAGCAGATATCCGGGACCTTTGGGAAACTAGGTTTCTCCTACTTTCCTAATTTAAACGGAAATCGACAGTGCGAGTTTTGGTTCCCACATAAATCCATCACTAGCCTTGCAAGACTAGTCCGTGTAGCGGTTGAGTACTTTCTCCCTTCAATAAATCCAGTGAAGATGGCAAGGTATCCGAGCCGTATGCGATCATCCCAAGACCACTCCTCGCATCTTCCAAATGCTGCTTTTATCTGTTCACTAGTTGGCCCAGCATCAACATCAACACCCATCATCTCCCACAAATCAGCCATCTCCTTCGTAACCTCAACCCTTGGATTTTCCAGGTCCTCGATGTAATCGCAGTTCAGACCAGTGAGGTGTTCAAACTCTAACAGTGAAAAGCTCACCGGTTTTGGACCAACGAGACTCCAGAGCTCATACTTCTTCTTGATGTTAAGATGGAAACCAAGCATATAATGAAGCAGCCTGGACGCCCAACCAAAATTCAGTTCCTTGAACTTGATGAACACTCCCAAGTTCGACTCCTTCAGCTCCTCATATTCGTCAGCGTTTAGAGCTCGCCTTAGAGCATTAAATAAAGTCGAGTCATCAGTGTGATAGGAAATGCTTTTATGTGCAGGGGACTCTTCCCCTAATGTATATATCCTCTACGGGAGTGCTGGTAAATCCATTTTCTGGCCTGCAAAACAATCAAAAACAAGTATCTCAAACACATAAGACTACTGAGAAGACTTGCATGTAAATTTTAGTGAGAAGACTACTGAGACGGCTTCCAGGAAGTCTTCTACAAAATCTTACACCCTGGAAGACTTCCAACGAAAACTTAGGTCGTCTGAAAGACTTCCAAGAAGTGTTCTACGAAGTCTTACACTCTGGAATACTTCCAGGAAATCTTCTACGAAGTCTTAGACTATGGAAGACTTCCAGGAAGTCGCCTGAGTAGTCTTTCTGAATAAATACAAAAATTGTTTCTTTAAAAGATGGATAACTTACAGTCGGAGAAGATATGGTCTCCAACGGTTACAGGTCTGCAAAAATCGACGGGAAAAGAAGAGTCAAGACTACAAATTTTAGGGTTTTACGGCGGCTAAACGCCTTAAGACAAGAGAAATAACTTACCGGCGGTGGAGTTCAACGAGACGCGGTTTTAGATATGAACAAAGGAAGTGGATGGTCAGTTTAAACTACTAAATACTATACGCCATGAAGGAGAAACAAGATTCGTTGTAAGAGGAGAGATTACCGGCGGTGAAAACGGCGGAATACGAGAGATTACCCACTACAAGAAAACAGAGGGATTCTGATGGCCAAAATCGTCGGAAATTCGTCGGAAAAGGCCTATTCCGACGAATTTCTGACGAAGGAGTTCGTCGGTATCATTTCGTCGGAAAAAAATAATTCGTCGGAATTTCGTCAGAACTTCCGACGACTTTCTGACGAATACCGAGAAATGACATTCTGACGAACTTCCGACAATATTCCGATGCGGACACACGAGACCAGAGTTCATCGGAAAAACTATATACCGACGGAGACGGATCCTCCGAAGATTCCGACGAACTAAGTCCTCGGTAAATACCGACGGACTAAGATTCGTCGGTAAATACCGACGGACTATTATTCGTCGGTAAATACCGACGGACTATGTACCGACGGACTCTTATTCGTCGGAAAATACCGAGGACTTTGTTCGTCGGAAAATGTCAATTTTAATACGAATTAATTTTGCATTTTTATATATATTTTTTATATGAAAAATTAATTAATAAATAAAAAAATCTGAAATTTAAAACTAATAATATTATAGAATTTAAATTCATACAAACCGAAATAGAAAAAAAACATTCAGAAAATTTAAAATTCATGCAAAACGAAAAAAAAAAAACATTCAGACAGTTTTAAAAAGCTGAAAAAAACTAAGAACTCGAAGACATCAAACGATCTAGCTTCTGCATTATCTCGGCGTTGAACTTCTTCTGGGATGCCAGCTCAGCAAGGATAGTGGCATTCTCTGAACGGATAGTGGCATTCTCCGAAAGGATAGTGGTGTTCTGCTCCTCCAATGCCCCAATCCGTTCATCTTTGTCATGTAGCTCCTCGAGAATCATGGGATCGGCATACGGAGCTTGCGAAGAAGACGCCGGATACGAAGAAGCACGGCGGGCCAACCCAACTAAACGGCCTCCTTTCCTTTTAGGAACCGCCTACAAAAATATTTAAAGTTAGTAAATATAGACAAATTAGTAATCGACATTATAAAAAAAATATATTAATAAAAAAAATTACCTTTTCAACCATCTCATTTATTTGCAATAGGGACAAGTTGGTTGAAGCTCCCGTAGAATCGCCATCATCAGAGAGAGGCTGAGATTGAGTTGCTATTTCAGCTTCCACCAAATCAACGACACCTTTGATCACGGGATCCTGAATTTGACCCGTCTTCTTGTTAGTGTGAGCCACCTTAATGAGTTGGAGACGATCAACGGGATTACCGTCATTTTTTTCGATCTAAAAGACCGCCATTATTAGCCAAGGAATATATAAAATATTTATTTAAAAAATATAAAGATAAATAATTAAAAAAAACTTACAAGTTCATCTTCCTTAGTAGACATAGAGCAAGCGCCGAGGTTGTGCACATACATACCTTTCCCGCCACGATCGCTCTTCCGGTTCTTGGAGTTCCTAGAAGACGTCTCTGCAGTTTCTTCCTTCTCCCAATGAGCTATCAACTGCTCCCACACCGTCCCGTTGATGAACCGTGGCCTCTTGTTCTTCTGCCAAACTGTCTTCCACGCGTTTATCTGCTTCGTATAAGAGTCCATGGCTTTTTCGTTGAATTTCTTACGGACTGTTTCCGTGAGATCGGAGTGCCAGTTGAACTCTTGCTACAAAACAAACATAATTTAATAAGTAAATATATTTTAAAAAATGTAAATACTTTAAAAAAATGAAGAGTTTACCGCAAACTGACGAAACCACAACTCTCGTTCTTCGAAAGGAATCACACTCCACTTTGAATATCCAAAACGAAGCATGGAGTACATCATCTGGTTGATGCTCCTGCTAATGCCATTTTTCGACTTGGTGAACCTTTAAAAAAAATACAAGTTAGTTAACAAGTTAATTAATGGAAAAAAAAATAATACTACAAATTAAAAAAAATACTAACCAAGTGCTATGTCCTCGTCGTGGGTTGGGATGGAGAACCGGGAGATGCTCTCGACCTGGTTGTTGAACCAGTAGATCAACTGGCATGACCCCCGGATCCTGTTGAGCAGCAGCGGGAGGGGCAGCGGGAGCTGGAGCGGGAATATATGCGGGAACCGAGTTTTGTTCGTGAGACGATCCCGATGCACGGGAACTGCTCACCGAACTACGTCGAAGACGGGCTGCGGGGCGGGGTACATCCTCGGACCTAAAAAAAAAATTAATACATCAAAAATCTTTTCAAATCATTTCTATTTTTAATGTTTTCATTTATATATTTACAAAAGGTTTTATAAACGTTTAAAAAAAACAATTAAACCTTTTATTATACATAGTTTATTACTGGAAACTTATAAAAAATTATAAAATTTTTATAATTATAGAAAAATGTTGTTAAATATTTTTAAAATTTTTAAAAAACGTTTTATTATACATAGTTTATTACTGGAAATTTGTAAAAAATTATAAAAATTTTAAAATTTTTTATTATACATGATTTATATATATATATATATGTATACAAAATTATAAAAATTTTATAATTATAGAAAAATGTTGTTAAATATTTTTAAAATTTTTAAAAAACGTTTTATTATACATATTTTATTATTGGAAACTTGAAAAACGTTTTTAAAAATCAAAAAACGTTTTAAAAACAGTAAAACGTTTTGAATTTTAACAAAAACACAAAATAATTCCAAAAAAAACATAAACAACAATCCAAACAACAATCCTAACTTATATATCCTAAACTATCCATTCAATCCTAAAATTTTCAATCAAACAACCTAAAATCCGAGATCTAACTTCCAAAACCCTAAAAAATTGGGATAAAACAAGGTTGGGATGATTCTTACATGATTTGGGGTTTGGGGAAGAGATATGAGGGAGAGAAGATGATTCGCCGGTGATGGGGGCTCGAGAACGGCCGGAATCGCCGTGAAAGGGAGAGAAATCGCGGAGAGAATTGAGAGAGAGCCGGAGGCGGAAATAACGAAGAAGGAAGAAGAAGGGTAATTATATTTAACAATTCCGACGGACACGGGTTCGTCAGTATTCCGTCGGTATCATTAAATATATACCAATTGGCGGTTCGCGAAAATTTCACGCGGTTTGGTTTTCCCGGGTAAATTACAATTCCGACGGAATTAAGTTCGTCAGTACATTCCGACGGAATACTGACGACCCTTTCCGACGGAATACCGACGACTTAGTGTTTAAGGGTTGGTTACAAGTTTCTAAAAGCAAAATCCAAATCTTTGATAATATATATAGTATTTGCATAAAGATTTAACAGTAGAAATGTTTTTATAACACGAATTGATACAACAACATTTTTTGTAGTGTAAGATTAGATGAATATGATTGTATAAGTATATGAGTGTTAAGATGAGATGTTATGAAAACATGTGATATGCATACATAAATATTTTAATGAATTGTTATATTTGAACGGTTGCGATCTAATACTATACTAAACACTTATTATGTATTATTTTCATAGTTTTGGCATATAGATTTATAGATTTTTATGTTGGAAATTTTTTAAAAACACATGTCCTCGGTAATTCGTCGCATTATACCGACGACATTCCGACGAACTAACCGAGGTCGTCGGAATGTCGTCGGTATAGTGCGACGAATTACCGAGGACATTTTTAAAAACACATGTCCTCGGTAATTCGTCGCACTATACCGACGACATTCCGACGAATCGGTTAGTTCGTCGGAATGTCGTCGGTATAATGCGACGAATTACCGAGGACATTTCCAGACTTTAATGAAACTCTTTGTCGTCGCTATCTCGTCGGTATTTTGCGATGGATTTCCGACGGACCAATAGAAAAAAAAAAAAAAACTAATCTGAATCTTCTGAATCTTCATCAAACTCCCCAACCTCAGCTTCTGGCTCCGAATGTACAACAGCATCAAGTCCAAACTCAGTCAAATCCTCAACGAGTTCAACATTTGCCAAATCTTCAACTGCCTGGGTGTTGCTGGTAGACTCTGGTTGCAATGGTTCATCATCATCAGAAGTTCCATCCACTCGTCCTCTTGGGTTGATTTGCGTTACAGTGACCCATGGATCATCTCTGTACGTCACCCGAGGGTAACTGATGTAACATACCTATACATATCAATTATACAAATATTAGTAAAATATATAACATTAATTAATTGTATTGGTAAAAAAATATGAATAGATTGACATACCTGATCAGCTTGCGAACCAAGAATGAAGGGATCATAGTATTGAAGTTTCCGCCGCGAATGAACTGATGTAACACCAAACGCATCAATCTTCACTCCTCTATCTGGGGTGGTGTCATACCAATCACAATAGAATACTACACAACGCAATCCAACCATTCCAGGAAATTGGATTTCCAATATTTCTTTTATGTTGCCGTAGTAGACATCGTCACCGGAAGAAGATGAAACACCAGCATCATATGTTGTCTTAGAATGACCTTTCCTTGTGAATGCATATCCTCGCGTACAAAATTTTGGATATGATTTGACCACATAGTTTGGTCCCTGCACAAATTCGCGTATCCAATCATCGAACACAAAACCTCTGGCCAAACCATCATTCACCTACAAATTAAAAACATATATGAGTGAAAAGTTAATTAGTTTATATTAAATTTAAACTACTCATTTGCATAGGGTAATATGATATATGACTCACATAACTACGAAGCCACACAGCAAATCCGTTATCTCTAAGTTGTTGAAGCTCATCTTCTGTTGCATGCCTGTGAGTCATACGCAACTCCGCCATATATACACTATATACAAAAATATTATCAATATGAAATAAATTTATTGAATATTAATCTAACAATGTAAATGAAAAAATATTTTTACCTCTCATATTGTAGAACATCTTCACAGTTGGTGAGCAAATATGTTTGCAAATGAGCGTGCTCAGTGTCCGTAAGTCTGCGCTTCGTGAATTTTCCGCTAAGTCGTCCTATTTCCTTGAACATGCTTGGGACAGTAACATGATATGTTGCTCTCTCCCCTCTGTCATCATGCCGAGCAGGTCTTCGGTGTTTTGTATGCACTTCTGGTGGAAAATAATTTTCAGCAAAGATTGCAGTTTCTTCATTGATCACCTGTGCCACTATAGATCCTTCCACCCTGCTTTGATTTTTGACCATCTTCTTCAGATGATGCATATAACGCTCAAAAATATACATCCATCTGTACTGCACAGGACCACCAAGTTCCAATTCTCTTGCGAGATGAATAGCAAGATGTTCCATTACATCAAAGAATGATGGAGGAAATATCTTCTCAAGGTTGCACATGCTGACTGGTGCGTTTGTCTTCAAATTATTAATACCCTCTTCAGTCACTACTCTGCTGCATAAGTCGCGGAAGAAAACACTTATCCCTGCAATTGCTTCATGAACATTACGTGGCAATAATGCTGAAAAAGCAAACGGGAGGAGGCGCTGCATAATTACATGACAATCATGACTCTTCAAGCCACTAAACTTTCCTTCGCTTCTATCAACGCAGTTCCCCAAATTTGATGCATATCCGTCAGGAAATTTCACTTTATCTGTAATCCAATCAAAGAACTCTTCTTTTCTAGCACCATCCAGCCGATAAATGGGAAAAGGGGCCGTACCGTTCTCATCAACGTGAAGTTCAGAACGATCACAGATATCGACTAAATCCAACCTTGACTTCAAATTATCCTTCGTTTTACCTTGGATGTTAAGGACTGTGTTCATCAGATTGTCGAAGAAGTTCTTCTCAATATGCATGACATCTAAATTATGCCGCAATAGATGAGTCTTCCAATATGGCAGATCCCAGAAAATACTCTTTTTGTGCCAGTTATGTAGCTCTCCAACCGCACTGACTCGAATGTTTTCATGTCCACCTACATCTGGCGTCCTTTCTGCATCAAAATCCCTAAACTGCTTCAACAAATCTTCCCCACTAACTTCCTCAGGTGGACCATCAAACACCTGCTTGTTCTTCGTAAACGAAGTCTTACTCCTGCGGTATGGATGATCAGGTGGAAGAAATCGTCTGTGACAGTCAAACCAACACGTTTTCCTTCCGTTCTTTAGTTGGAAAGCATCTGTGTCATCTTGACAATATGGACATGATAGCCTCCCATGTGTTGTCCATCCAGATAACATACCATATGCTGGAAAGTCACTTATTGTCCACATAAGTACTGCCCGCATCTGAAAGTTTTCTTTGCACGAAACATCGTATGTCTCAAAACCATGCGCCCATAGTTGTTGCAACTCATATATCAGTGGTTGAAGAAACACATCTAGTGATCTTTTAGGATGATCTGGACCGGGGACGAAATTGAGAGAAACAAAAACTCTCGTCGCATGCACAAGCTCGGCGGTAAGTTGTACGGGGTCACGATAACTGGCCATAGAGAATACTGTCTTCCATGCTTTCCAAACGGGCTGAAACCATCAGTAGATAATCCAAGATAAACATTTCTTCTCTCTTCCGCAAATTCTGGATATGTTGACTGGAAATGTTTCCAAGCCTTCGCATCTGAAGGATGTCTAATCTCACCATTTGTGGAATGCTCTGCATGCCATCTCATTGCTTTTGCTGTGCGCTCACACTGATACAACCTCTTCAATCTTTCCGTCAAAGGCAAATACCACATTCTTTTGAACGGGATCGGAACTCTTCCCCTCGTCTCCTGATAACGAGGTTTCCCACAAAATTTGCATACATTTCGTGTCTCATCCGCTCTCCAGTAGATCATGCAGTTGTCAATACATACATCTATCACTTCGTACGGTAGTTGAAGACCGGCTACAAGTTTCTGAACCTCGTAGTATGAACCCGGTGCAAGGTTATCCTCAGGTAGAATACCTTTGACAAAATCAGTAATCGCATCCATACATTCTTCAGCCAAATTATAGTCTGTCTTAATACCCATTAATCTAGTTGCAGATGATAAGACTGAATGACCATCTCTACAATTTTGATACAAAGGTTGTTTTCCTGCATCTAACATATCAAAAAATCTCCTAGATTCGGGATTTGGTTCTTCCCCTCTATAATGATCATGTACCATCTGCTCAGTACCTACACCATAATCTATATCCGTTCTAGGTTCTTCTAACCTAATATCAGGCTGAAGTTCACTAACAGGCTGAGGTTCGCTAGTACTACCATATTCATAACCAGTTTCCCCATGAAGGTACCAAACTTTATAATTACGTGAAAACCCTTTCATATACAAATGAGTCCAAACATCAAATTCTTTTATAACCTTATTATTATTGCAAGTAGAGCAGGGACATCTTAACATACCACTTTTTGCATCCAGTTGCTGTTGAACAAGCCTCATGAATTCTCCAATCCCTTGAACGTATTCTTCCGTAAGAAAATTAGTGTTGGGATCCAAATGAGGTTTATCCATCCACGAACGATAATAAGCTCCTGAAGACATGATTTTCACGGAATTGTTATGACTAAAGAGAAAGAAGAGAGAATGAGGTGTGAATGAGTTGAATGAGGAGGGGTTGCATTTATAGGAAATTGCTTACGGACATCCGACGACTTTCCGACGGAATACCGACAGATATAAAGCATTCCGTCGGAATTCCGTCAGTATTTTCCAATCTCGAACGGCTATAAAACGGTCATATATATTTGTCGGCAACGGTCACTTGGTTCGTCGGAAATTCGTCGGAAAATTCCGACGGAATACCGACGACCGTAACGGTTATATCTTTTCATCGGAATATCGTCGGAAATTTGACGGAATATTCCGACGACTTTTTGACGACTACAACGGTTATATTGTTTATCGGAATGTCGTCGAAAAGTCGTCGGAATATTCCGACGACCCTTGTTTTCTCGGAAATTCGTCGGAATTAGCCGACAGAATTCCGACGACTTCAGATTTTTTGTTTTCGTCGGAAATCGGTCAGATTTCCGTCCAAAATGTCCGACGCCTGTGACGTCCGTCGGAATCTCCGTCGGAATTCGGCGTGTTTTCTTGTAGTGACCGGTGGTGAGAAATCCGAGCGTATCGCCTTCGTAATCGCCTCTGGAGAGAAACGGCGCTAGGGTTTTGGCAAGTTGTGAAAAAGTGGAAAAAATGTATTTATAGTCCGGTAAATGATCCAGTTAGGTTTAAAATTACATTGGTAAAATAAGGGATTCGGTCCAATATGGACGACTTCCCTGGAAGTCGTCCATCTAAAATTATTCACCAGACGACTTCCATGGAAGTTGTCTAGCCCCTAAACATAACCCCTAAACTAAATTAACTAACTAAACACTTCATAAAATCAAAATAAACTTAAAAAGTGTTTACTATACACACAAATAATCACATGTAGGTAAATTTTTAATTTTTCAAAAAAAACATTTAAGCCATCCAAAATCTAACCCTAAGAATACATACAATACTACAACATATGTTACCAAACCCTACACCAAAGAATACCATGATTCACAACTTACACTCATCTATGTTGAAAACAATTCCATTTTGTTATATTTTAATTTATATCACATAAAACTGTTTATAATCACATAATTTTAATTTTTCTCTTATCAAAATATTTTTTACATAATTTTATAAATCATTTTTATGATTAACTATATCAAAAGACTTCCCTGGAAATCGTCTAGAAGACTTATAGTATCTCAGAAGATTCAGACGACTTTTTGGGGCTATTTTCGTAAAAATGAATTCTGTTTTTTTTTTGTTAGGTCACAAAGGACTGGCTATAATTTCACAAGGATTTTTGTTTGGATTTTTTGTTATTTTAGGTCATTTTTGGCAAATTCTCCATATATCTATGTTAATATCATTTAAATTTAATTATAGACCATATAAAATAAAAGGTGTTTGTTTGGATTAATACAATTTATTTTTGTGTTCACATCAATTTGATAATATACGTAATAGTTGTTAAATTTTTATATTTATTATTTCATAATATGTAAAATAATTTATAATATGTAAAAATAATTTATATATAATATTAGAGAGAGAGAGAGAGAGAGAGAGAGAGAGAGAGAGAGAGAGAGAGAGAGAGAGAGAGAGAGAGAGAGAGAGAGAGAGAGAGAGAGAGAGAGAGAGAGAGAGAGAGAGAGAGAGAGAGAGAGAGAGAGAGAGAGAGAGCTCTCGAGAGAGAGAGAGAGAGAGAGAGAGAGAGAGAGAGAGAGAGAGAGAGAGAGAGAGAGAGATGGGCAAGGAGGTCCATTGTTGGCTCTTCTCGACTTCTTTTGTCTTCCGTTGAGATTTTTGTAGACTATTTTGTAAAATGTTGAGTTTTGTTTGATTTTAAGAAAGTTGTTTCGTAAGAACTCCATTGTTTTGTTACGAAGTTGTTTCATAGAACTTTTCCAAAGTTAGATTTACGAAAGATGTTGCATACAACGTTGTCGATAAGTAAGACAATCATGTTAATTCCTTTTATCGATGTTTTCAGAATAATTCTTGTTTGCGCATAAATTGTTTTGGTATATTTTCATGGAAGAGTCATATGAATTTATTCTGATGTATCTTCAATTAAATCTGCGGCGTATACAAAATTAATTTTTCAAATTTTTTGGATTGGTTAAGTAGACGATATATTTTTCTATGTTTAAGAGATTTTAGGTGTTGATATCGCTAGGAGATTTGACCTCAACAGTTAGTCCCAATATGAGAATTACATGTAATTTTGATAAGGTAACGATATGTGTTTAGGTGGGATCAATCACTAGGTATCACTTTTGAGTCTCGGTAGTCTCAGGCGTGGTTTCTTGCAAGGCCGAAGCTTGTGATTCAGATGCCCTTGACCTGATTTAGGCGTGATAGTACAGATCAACGATGGTGTGGACCATTCTTCGACTTCAAAATATGCATGCATTCTTCATTCCAACCAATTGTCACTTTTCAAGAACTCTCTAAATTTTTTTCTCTTACTCTAGCTGAAAACTTGTTTTAATGTTGCCGAATAAGTTGAATCGAAGGGTTACAAGAGATTCTTCACGCCTTGGTCGTGAGTCTTGATATGTGTCGAATGATCTGGTTATTGATCATGTATTTCTTGAAAATTGTAGCGATGTGATTGACAAAGAAGAGAACGGAGGTCCTTGCTCTGATTCCGAGGAGATTGTGGCCTACAGGGAAGAAAATCATTGTGACTCCTCCTCCGTTTATGTCAGTTCCGAGACTAAAATATGTTGGTTATTTCATGAAGGGATGAAGCAGAAGTACACCTCAATTCCTGAAAACGATTTGGGACTTTTTATTTGTTCAGGAAGACAATGTTTTCCATATTCCATGGCCAGAGGATTGTGCCAACGACCCCCTCCGGTTATTTTACATGTTCCAAAGCATATTTTATTCTTCGTTACACGTGGTTTCCAATTTCCCGCATTTATTATCCGCTTCTTCTTGAGAGTCCAGAACCTCGAGTTTGGACAGCTGTCTCCTCGCAGGTTACATCATCTCAATGGAATAGTGGTTTGATATTACGAGTGCAATATTGAGATAGGCGTATTGCACCTTCAGATTTTTTTGAGCATAAACAAGTTGTCGGAGTCGTTTTTATATTCTCTCAGGCATTGAAATTTAATGATAATAATCAAGGGGTTTCCTTCCGATGATAAACATTGGAAGACAATTTTTCCTTAACGTGCACGAGGATAGTAAACTCTGTCGCAGAGGGGTATTTTGATCAACATGACTCCGTGGCTATCCGTTCTTGATTCTCAGCAAGCCTGGATCTAACTGGCAGGTCGATCAACTTTGGTATTTCCATTCCGTACACAGAAACTCTGTACTCAGTGAATCAAGGAAGGGTGCTAGAGAGTTGTTAGGGCATCAGCATCGGTGCATCTAATGACGTATCTTAACAAATAAGAGGCAAAAAAATAAATACAAATTAAGGTAATAATAATGGGACGTTAACAAAATTAGAACTTTTGTTACGCGTCCTTGGGTAGCACGTGTCAAGAGATGATAGGAAGACTGAAGGGGTAGAGGTAGAGGACGTATCGAGCATTCTCGACTTCATTCTTCTCGTCTCCTCTCTCTCTCTCTCTTTCTTCAATCTCGACGGGGAATTCAGTCTCGCAATCTCGCAAGAAAAAATCGACACCGAGCTCTCGTTAAATCGCCATCCTATCCGCCGAATCTAATCTACCGCTGGTACGTGTTCTTCTCTGATCTCCCCGTTGCGATTTTCCCAGATTTAATCACCGATCTTTCTTTTTTTTTGGTTTGTGGGTTTGATTCGATCTTGCATGCTTGGGTATTGTAGTGGGATAATCGAAATCTGTGACGATTCTCAACGTCTCCCACTTCTCTCTCACATCGAAACCTTCTCCTCCGAAACCAGGTGTGTCTTCGTTCTCTCTACTCTGTTTGCTTGTTGTATGCTTAATAGGAAGTGGAATTGACTGATTCATTGTCTTATTAGTGAGTTAATTGACTGATTTGTGAATTCGTTGGAGTAAAAGTTTTCTTCGGATTCGTATGGTTGTTAATTAAACTTGAGTTGTTTTTGTGTTAATCGATTCCTTTAGTAGAGTTGTTAAGAATGGGTTGGTACTTTTCTTGACTTGTTATGTAAATTAAACATGTTTTCTTTTGTTTAATCCATGAGTTGTTTATGTGTTCTTTAGGACAAAGAATGGTTTCGTTATAAAGTTTAGATTTTTAAACTTGAGTTGTTCATCGTTTGCTTTACAATGAGAAAATGAGTTCTGTGAATATAAAGAAAGGATCTTTTTGCCTTAGATCGTTGGGTATGTAAACGTTTTAATGAGGTTAAAGGTTTTAAAAAATAGTAAAAGCATTGGTATGTGTTGATGTGTGATCCAAAATTGAAGTGAATTGTGGTGAAGGACTGCTTACATAGCTGTAGTTGTGTGAAGTGTTATTTGGGTATAGCTTTGTAGTTGTGTGTAGAGTTATTACTTGAATGCTGTAAGAGGAACTTGAATGCTTTGTAGTTGAGTGAACTGTTAGGAGGAATTTAATGAGGATTTCTATTTATGTGAGATGGTTAAAGTTTTCGTTACTATGGTTCGCGCTTTAAAAATGGTTTGGTGTTTTAGTTTGTTTGGTCGTAGTCTAGACAAGTATAATCTGTTTGTTTGTGGCTATATGATTGGATCTTGTTTGTTTCTAACCGCAATGTGTGTAGTAAATAATTTGGCAATATAATTTAGTTACTTGATTGCTTTTTTTGGTTGCTATGAGTGTAGTAACTGATGATTAGACCCTGGTAGTTTATGTTTAGGTCATTACTGACCGTCCTTAACTTTCTCAACTATTTAACAACCACCTTCTTTCACTCTTGTTTTCTAAATCAAACTAGTCTCCGGTTTCTATCGGGTCTCTCTTATATAATCTCTTTTGTTGTAGTCGTTATGGATTCAAGGAATCCATTGAATCCATATGGTCAGTCCCCTAGTTTAGTCGGCCTCCTTAACAGTCAGAACTATCCTTATGAAAGTTACCAAGCGGGTGTCCACTTTGGAGAATCACAACAGTCATCAGAGATCCCTCCTTTTAGTTCACAAGAAACCGAGACACCAGTGGGCTCTAATAAGGAGAGAAAGAAGTGGACACCAGCTGATGACGAGGTTATAATCAGCGCTTGGATAAACACGTCTAAGGACCCGGTTGTAGGAAATTCACAGAAGCTAGGGACTTTCTGGTCCCGAGTTGGTGAATATTATGCTGCATCTCCACATGCAGTACAGAGTGGTGACCCAAGAGAGCATCTCAATATAAAGCAGAGGTGGCACAAGATTAACGATTTCACTAACAAGTTCTGTGCTGCATATGCAGCAGCAGAGAGACAGATCACCTCTGGTCAAAGTGAGAACGATGTTCTCAAGGTCGCGCACGACATCTACTTCGCTGATCACAAGAAGAAATTTACTCTAGAGCATGTGTGGTGTCTTCTGAGGTTTGAACAAAAGTGGCTAAGCCTCAACACTCCTAAACCGAGTGGTGCTTCTAAACGAAAAGGTTGTGAGACTCCTTGTCAGAGTACAAACACGACTGCTGCTGATGATGATGTCCGGCCTGAAGGTATAAAGGCGGCTAAGGCTAAAAGGAACACGGGTAAAGGAAAGTCAGTGGCTGAGTATGCAACAATTATGGATATGAAGAGGGAAGATTGGGAGATGAAGAAGGATGATTTGGATAGGAAGGAGAGACTATCAAAGCTCGCTATTCTAGACACTCTCTTAGCCAAAACAGAACCACTGAATGTGGCTGAAGAAGTTGTCAAGAATAAGCTACTAAACCTGTTGTTCTGAGAAATAGTTCTTCGCTTGTTTTTAAAAATGCTTGGTGTTTGCTTTTCTGCTTTTTTTTTTTTAATATATGTCTCTGTTTTATTAATGTATGTGTTGAAGATCAATGTATGTCTGTTTGTTCTCTGGTTGCAATCTTGGTATAAATGCTTTGTGTTTGTTCCCTGGTTTGTATTTCTATTCTCATCGTTCATTCACCTTGGCCATCTAATTGTTTTTGCAGGTTTAGTATCTATGGGAAGGTACAGCTACAGCCAACCTTCAAGCTCGGATCCGTATGGTGACAGGGCTGACAGTGGGTACAGCGAGACGAAGGAGTTAATCCGTCGTGACCAAGCTGAAATAAGCTTGAATTATGGTGAAGTGGCTCAGTATCCTCCGCAACCCGAGGTGGAGTTCGGTTTGCCACAGACTTGTTACTGTGGTGGTGAACCACGTTTAGCAACATCAAGATCAAGCACCGATCCAGGGAGACTGTACTACACATGCGACCACGTTGATGATGGCGATTGCCATGTATGGAAGTGGTGGGACGTCGCCGTGATGGAGGAGATGAAGGCGAGGGAAAACCAGCTATTTCTATTAGAGGAAAAGGTAGATAATCTTAACTTAATGTCTGACCTTGAGACAGAGGAGAAGGTAGTTAGACTAGAGAAGTTAGTTGAGCAGAAGCTAGTTAGACTAGAGAAGTTAGTTGAGGAGAAATTAGTTAAGAAGAAATCTAGTGTTATCGGTGGGGTTGAAGTAGTTGTTGGTGTAATGCTCATAGTTTTAGTTGTAATAGGTGTGTTGATCGCCTTTAAGTGATGCAAGACGATGGTTGCGAGACTTGGCTATGTTCTGTAATGTCGTATTATCATTATCAACTTTCCTCTACGTGTTATCAGCTTTGTAATTCTTTGTAAGAGCAAAAATGCTATTTTATCAATGCTATTTTGTAACTCGTGTTATAGTACTATTGAATCAATGCTATTTTGTTTCTTTCCTCTACAAATCCCGTGAACTTTATAAAACCCCATACCCGTGACCTTTATAAAACCCCTTACCCGTGAATTATAATCCAAAACATCATTAAAATCCAAAACATCACTCATACCCGTGAATCCACCCCGTGTATAATTTGAAAAGAAACACAACACGGGAAGACATATGCTTCTCTATAAATATGAGAATGGTTCGATCATTATACATATACTCATTTCAATTCTCTAAAGCAATTTCATCTACTCATTTCAATACTAGAATTTTTTTCCCCTAAAAATGGCATCTTCATCTCATTACCATTACCACAAAAATGATGACAATGATGATGAATTTGAATCTGTCTTTGAAGATTTATTAGAAATCCCTGATAGTATTCTGGAACCGAAAGAGCGGAAAGAACGTATATTTATCGAGAGAGACCGGGAAAAAGGCCATCGAAAGCTCTGGAATGATTATTTTTCGGAAACTCCAACATATCCGCCCAATATATTCCGGTGACGGTTTCGAATGAGTAAGCCGTTGTTCATGCGTATTGTCCACCGTCTCTCTACGGAAGTTCACTATTTTGCTCCTACAGAAGATGCACTTGGAAGGTCAAGTCTATCACCGATCCAAAAATGCACGGTAGCAATTCGTCAATTAGCATATGGTGGTGGGGGCGATACGGTAGACGAATATGTTTGACTTGGTGAAACAACAGCTAGGAATTGCTTGCACCAATTTACTGCCGCAATTATCGACTTGTTTGGCGATGAATACCTAGGACGTCCAACACCGGAGGATCTTGAAAGACTACTACATAAGGGAGAACAACGTGGATTTCCCGGGATGATTGGAAGCATCGACTGTATGCACTGGGAGTGGAAGAATTGCCCCACCGCTGGCATGGTATGTATTCACGAGGAACCGATAAACCAACGATTGTCCTCGAGGCCGTAGCTTCTTATGACCTCTGGATATGACATGCATTTTTTGGAGCTCCAGGTACTATGAACGATCTAAATATTCTTGATCGATCACCTGTTTTTGATGACATTATTAACGGAGTAGCTCCGGAAGTCAACTTCCATGTTAACGGAAGGGAGTACAATTTGGCCTACTATCTCACTGATGGTATTTATCCAGAATGGGCGACATTTATTCGATCTATCCGACTACCACAGGGTCCAAAACATTCACTATTTGCTACAGCCCAAGAATCAGTCCGAAAAGACGTTGAGCGTGCCTTTGGAGTCCAACAAGCTAGATTTTCCGTTATTAAAAATCCATCTAGTTTATGGAAAAAATCGAAGATAGCTAATATTATGAGAGCATGTATCATACTCCATAATATGATTGTCGAAGATGAACGACGTACAGACGATCAAGATGAGAAGTTTCAAGATCAGGATGTTTCATTTTGCGTTAAGATGCCTACAGAGATTTTTAGTTCACTTGATCATCGAGCAAGAGTTCGGGGTAGACCAGTCCATCAACAATTGAAACATGATTTGATCGAACATATATGGGGTAGACCAGTCCATCAACTTCGTAATTTTTTTTTCAACTTTGTAATTTTTTTTTTCTACTTTGTAATTTTTTTTTCAACTTTTTAATGTTCATATGTTTAATGTTATTTGTTTTATTATAAAATCCTACCAAACAATTTACAAAAAAAAACAAAATTTAATATTTTGCTAAGAACCTACCAAAACTTTTACCAATAATCTTTACTTTTACTCATGTATCTTACCAAAATCTCTTAACCTAATTATATTATTAAAGTAATACTAAGATATGCAATTGCATATCTAGCAATGCTGATGCCCTTAGACACTAAAAAAACACAATGTCATTAACTATCTACCCCAAACTTGAATAACATTGTCCGCAGGGTTATACAGTCTGAGATTGGCAAAGGAAATAAATAAACTGGAAAGATTTAACAAGGAAAATCGGGTAAATTCAATGCTGATTCAAGGCTTGTATTCCTCGATAAATTGAAATAAAAATACGAAAATTAGTAAAAATGATATTAAAATAAAAATAAAAATTACTAATGGTTTTCTTCTCATTCATCACTTTTTATATTCTTTAGCTTGACGTTTTGGAGTTATGGGCTCCTTTGGAGGCAAATGAAAACTTGTTAGAAAACAAGTCTCAACATCTTTTATTTTTAATATATTAAGATTTTACATAAAATTATTTTTATTATATTATATTTTAATTTTATATTATTATATATATTTATAGATGTTGTATAAATATTTAATTTATGCATCATTTTAATATTTTAATTTCTTTAAAAAAATATTTTTAATCATATATATGGATTTGGATCCAAATACACATGGATAGTAAAATATTTATCTGAATATTTGAAATACGGGTATTCTAAAACTACGGATCCGAATCTGAATACTAAATCTACGGATTCGAAGGATTTGAATCTGAATACCTATTTTTTTTTTTGGATATCCGGGTTCATCCCACACCTATTGAAAAGCATGTTTTCAAATTAAGGGTCTGACTGGTTCAAACGCAGCGGTTGCGGTTGCGGTTGCGGAAGTTTGTAGATGCGGGTGGTTGCGACCAGTCAAAAATCTCGTTCCGCAATTTACCCAACTGGGTTTTCAGTTCAACTCGTATCCACTCTTTCAGCTCTTGCTCCTTATCTGATAAGTTTCCTGGTTCAGCCTGTTTACATATCCCACGACGAGGTCGAATAGGACGCTGAGGCGACTGAGTCGAACTTCCAGGTTCATCACAGGCTTTCCCAAACCGCCTCGACGGCTTTTGACACTTCTTTTTGACACCGACACCTTCAGCCTTTTCAGCTGGCTTCAGAGGTGGAAGCGATGAATCACCTCCTCTAAAGTCAGTTGCTTTGAACTTGTGCCCTTCCCGCATTCGACGAACTAAGTTATCTATTCGGGGATCGATTACTTCTTTCTTCCACTTTGGATCCCCACCTTCATCTGGGATTGAATACGTAACAATAACCTCAAACAAAGAACACAAACATTCATAAGTACACAAAGTTTGAGCGTCTTAACTTCTGTTTTGCAAATAAGATAGACAACAGCATTGTACCTCAGTTTGGGTTTCTACCAAAAGTATGTCTTCAAAATTCAGAAGTGCATTTGTTGAGTCGCATCCTTCTGGTTCTTGCAAGAAAGAAGTGGTTTTATTAGGTTCGGGAATTTTCTCAAGCAATGAGGGGATAGCTTTAAAAGCAAAAAGTTGCAGCGCCAGAGGGAACCCATAACACGCTGTTGACTGCTGTTTCAAACAAAGGCGCATGACCGAAAGGGATTTATCCTTTTTAGAAGGATCAGAAGGTTGAGGTGGTGTCAATCTAGACAGAGTGCTGACGAATGCCTCTCTCCCCCATGGATATTGAAGAAATGATCTGGTGTCTTCCAGCATCTCGACGTAAGCAGGCGTCAAACGAAGAAGTTTGTGACCACAAACCAGGAGCCCATCTACAAGCGCAATGAGAGCTAGTGGCAACCGCTTCCACTCAGGAAGACTAGGCTGTTCAAGCATACGAAGAACATCTGGTACAGTCACGTCTTCATCTTCAGTTTCAAACAACTCTTTCCACATACGTCCAGGTGTGGCATCGCTAGATTCTGACCCGTTTCCAACTTTTTCCCTTTCAGGCTTGCATTTCAGCCCCGTGATGTCTCCAAACTCACGCAGAGAAAAGCGTATTGGCTTGTCTGCAAACAAGAACCAGAGCTCATATAGGCGCATCGTAACCAGCTGACGGCTGAGGAGAGAATGTACAAGCTTCGCAGAGTTTGAGCAGCGCGATACAGGTAAGTGGAACAGAGCTCCAAACTGACTTCCTAGCAGACAATTCATTTCAGGGGAGCCTCTTAGTAACTTCACTAACGATCCAATGATACTCGCCTTTGAATAGATGTTCAGTCGGGGTTTGCCAGGATAGCAATTACGTGCGAACAGTCTTTCCGGGAAAGTCGGCGTGGTGACAATAAATTCCGGCTCGGTGGATGCAGCTTCGTCTTGTTTAGTGGATGCAGCTTCTTCTTGGTCGGTGGATGCAGGTTCCTCTAGTTCGGACTCCGTGCTAATTACTGAAATACAATGACCAAATCCAGACATTTACCAAACGCTTTATTTTTAAAAAAATTTCCCAAAGAATTTCACCGCGAAGCTTAGCGAAAGGAGATACCTAACGAGGCGCAGTTTTGCCTACTCGGGAAAATTTCTTGGGATTTCCTTCTCTATCACTGGCGGATTGACTACGAGTCACCCTCCTCGAGGGCGTTACGCTGGAGGGGGATACCATGGCGATCTGGGTACAGTCGAGGGTGGTTCTTATGTGGGATTCTTCCTATGTTTGGTTCTCAATTGCAGCTGTTTAGAGGTGGTTCCGGTATATTTTGATGGGATGTTTTTGTTTTTCTAATTCTTTTTTATTCTTTTATTAGGTCTTTTTCTGATTTTTTAAATAAAAAATCAAGAGGTGGCACGGTCGTAATATCAAGAACCACGCGCGCCCTCTGTCGACATTTCACAAGTCTGGAAAAGGCGATTTGCCCAATTTGCTAATTTAAACTTGAGGTCACCCAACTCCCTAATATCAAACTTGCAATTTGACCAATTTACCATTTTTTTCTCATATTTTTATCTACTAATAAAATGTTGTCACTTCAAATTTAAAATGGGCCAACAAGACATTTCATTAACGATACATATAATTAAGATTATAAAAGTTGAAACTGTTGACATGCATATCTATCATATAGATTCCTGATTTTTAGCATAACCACTTCCCTTCAATACACTAAGGGCATAGCCTCCGCGCAAGCTGGGTATGTTGTTCATGCGTTGTGTAGTTTTGTGTTAAGCGATTTTGTCTTTTTTTTAAAAACTTTTGTCCGTGTTTTCTATAATAGTGATGAATGGAACATTGGAAGACATAGAACTTGATTAGGTTGATATAAGAATAACTGGCGAATTTATATGTGTTGATATTTTCATATCTTATCTTGGTAATGATTTGATCGACCATTAGCGTTATTAGCGATTTCACGTTCAAAAGCTGAGGTTCATAGGAGTGGTTAGTGTTTACTTAGGTAATTGTTAGTATATAAATAAAAATATTTAAGGAAAAATATATAAAATTAGGTTTTAAAAAAATTTACAAATTATACGAACAATAAATTAATAAAAAAATTTAACCAAAAATAAACTGTTATTAAATAAATTATTAACTCTAGAAATTTGTAAAATTATATAGTTATAAAATTATTTATTTTTAGAGTTTTTATTGGACTTTGTTAAAAATAAGTTGTAGTGTACAAAAAAAATATTCTGAAATAGGTTGACTGATATTACGTGTATACGCACACCAAATAACCTAATGTGCACACTACCACAATCGAATGGTATGTCGATGTAGCACTTTAGGATCGAATCCACAGAGACCAACGGTTACACTTTATCTTTATGGGATCAATACTTAGCTAAAACAATATGGGGGTTTTAAGATTAAGGTTTCGTAACAAGCAAGTAACAAGATTAATTAAAGTATTCAGATAACTAAAATGCTAGCCTAGGGTGGTTTGATCGGGTGTTAAACAAGTGTGAGCCAAACAATTATTCAAGTTCGATTAAAGACCAGTCTAGAACTCGGATCACTCAAGTAGAACAGCCCACTGTCGTGGAACTGCCCCCTATGCTGATCGATCTTGATACCTAAACTCTCGTTTGGATCAAGATGCGACAGCAAGCAATAGAGATCAAGTCCGATATGTTCACAAAACACCCTAATATCTACTTTCGCTGATTAGGGATGCAATGCTCATTCAAGTTATGTCTAGCAACCTATAACACTTTTGATGAATAGATTAAACCTAGAATCAGGCACTAAGTGGTTAACTTGATGCAAGCCTTAAGAACAACAGTGAATGAAGACAATCGATTTATAACTTATTTATGTCAAGCTCACAGATCTAACACCCTAACACCCTAGACTAAGCAAGCTGACTACTCAGCCATGGAGCAAGAAAACACAGAGATAACAGATGAAGAAAACATGTGAATCAATAAAATAAAAGAGATAGGGTTCAGGATTCTTCTCAAGAGTGTAGAGATCCTTCTCCCTTTACAATAAGCAAATCCAACAATGGAGTTTTTGGGTCTGGTTCCTCTCTGTAAACTAGCGTAGTCTGATAAAGAGAAATAGAAAATATGATATATCAAAGCCACAGGCGGCTGGGAGAGAAAATATGGATAATTAGGGCAAATCCCGAAATAGGTTGTTGTTTCCTTAAAAATCTCTGCCGCTGGAACACTCCCTCGGAACAGTCACTCGGGTTGCTCCGCTATCCAGAACAGTCATCAAGACTGTTCTGCGTGAAAACCACCAAATTGCATTGTTTGCTGCCTCTTTTGTTCCAGCTAGTCCATCTCCCATCCAATGCAACTCCAGACCTGTAATGACTCGAAAAGGACTAGAAAGACACGATAAAGACTTGAAAACCAATTTAAAAACATATATACAAGATGTATAAAACACCATATATCAATTCCCCCAGACTTAGATCCTTGTTTGTCCTCAAACAATGTCAAGTATCAAGAACAGGGAGAAAGGTTTGAAAGTGTGGGAACTCTCCTATTCTCAGCAACCATACTTTAACCACGAATCTCTGAACCATACAAGCAGTAAAACTAGGACAACACACCCTTACCGGAACCCCACTGACTGCTGTTCAAAAATCGGCTCCATACTCTTCATCTCAAACCTGAAAAAGCAACACTATCGAGACAGAACTCCCTACATTCATTTAAGAGTAGCGTGAGCTTCTCATCACAGGCATCATTCAGGGTAGACGGTCTAGGTGTGGAACAGGCTATTTAATGGTGGAGTTAAGAGTGTTTAGGGGCTACCATTTCATTGAAGAGGATGCAGGATATCACACAAAATGGCAAGAGAGGATAGATCCATTGATGTCCACAGCCTCTACTCGTTTTTGCTCTATCTGGTGCGACTGTTCTGATGACGGAACAGGCAACTGATTGTTCTGCTTTCTACTTTCCTCTACACACTCTTCAATACTTGGTACCAACTTCTTGCTCGACCTTTCCAGTGGCTCCATGTTTCTTTTCTTTCTTCCCCTTCTCCATCACATTAATCTCGTTTTTTTTTTTTTTTTTTTTTTTTTTTTTTTTTGAAGACTGATATGGTGATGTGACGAAGAAGGAGGTAATACATGATCGTTCTGAGTGCCACTGGTGGTTCTGATTTCGCGACCATTCTGGTTCTCCACCCCTGCTCTTGCGCAGTTCATTGGTTATGGAGCGGTTGCTCCCTTAATCTGCTTGTTCTCCTTTCTGACTGAATTTCTGCAGCAGTAACGAGTAGCAGGCTGCGTTGATCCTTTCCTCTCCGACCTTTTTGCACATATCTGCACATATGACACTGAAAAACAAATGCATGAAGGTGGAATAAAGGCTAAGGTGCAGGGTGGGAACTAGCTAAAGATGAGCTAGCCACTCAGGATCAGCAAGATGGATAAAAAGGATAAGAAGTCCTGAGTGTGTTCTCGTTTCCCTGATCTAATGCCCATAACAAGAAGAATTTCAGTCAAGATTAGGTTCAAGTAAGGTGGAGTTAAGTCTACCCAGTGTAACCTGATCGGCTGAGAACTTCTGGAGAATCAAGTGAGATATGTCAGGGTGTTCCAGGTCCACATGTGTGTCTTTCGCCACTGCTAAGGTCACTGAATAAGATAACTAAAGCACGAGGTGGTCAGTGATCAACACAGAATAAGGTCCTAATTCCCACAAAGTTTTGACTGACTCAATAAAAACGGACTCAAATTGACCCAAAAGAAAAAAAAACAAAAGAAAGAAACGAGTTAGTAAACGACGAAAACCCTCCCCCAGACTTACTTCACAACGTCCCTGGTGTGAAAATAAATCAGAGAGAAGGTGAAATCAAGAATAAACATTTTTTTTTTGTTCGAGATACTTACCTGGCGCGGAGCAGCCTGACAGAGCAAGACGCGGTTGCTCTGGTAAAGGATGCTCTGGAATAAGAGCAGCCAGCTGCTTGCTCCAGTCAAGGGTCTCGGATTTTCTGATTTGTGACCTGAGACTCAACAAACTAAAAACAAAAATAAGTGAAAAAGAAAATCCTAATGTTAATGACACTTACCAGTGGGTTGCCTCCCACCAAGCGCTTGGTTTAAGTCTCTAGCTTGACTTGGTGACTGGGATCAGTCGGGTTGAGCAGGAGGGCTTGTTCCAAAACAAGCTCCACAATCAGACATGTTCAGCTCCAGAACTCTGCTCAACAACCCTTTCACAGCAGCTTTCCCTTTCTCCTTCAGCTCATGTGTGAGAATAGCTCTGACTTTAGAGAAAGGTTTAGAGGTACCCTTGCACTTTACCTCATACTCAATGGAGTTCTCATCACACTTGAGAGGTATCAAAGTCATTGTAGGATCTCCCTTGATCCTTTTCTTCTGGACTTTCTGTTTCACCCTTGAATTCCCTCTGAATTTAGTAGGATCAGTGCTAGGATCTTCATCAGAGAACAGCCTGCTCTCACCCTTATCACCATGCTCCTTCTCTGGAACAACCTTCAGCTTTTCTACATCAAACACTGAGATGCGAGAGGCGTGTGATGAGGAAGATCTGGTGGGTACAGCCTTGTAGAAAACTTTCTTGTTGATGTTGGAGAAGCAGACTCTCTTGTTGGGCATATCGATGGTTGCTCCAACAGTAGCCATGAATGTCCTTCCAAATATCAAAGGCATCTCATGATCCTTGTTCATCTCAACAACTTGAAACTCAGCAGGAACAATGCATTCCCCTACTTGAACATGAAGGCTGCGGATGGTTCCATATGGGACTGCTCTGGAAGAGTTTGCAAAGGTCAGGGTCAGCTGAGAACGCTCAACATCAGCAATACCCAAATCGTCTACAATAGCCTTTGAGACGAGATTCACACAAGAACCAGAGTCACAAAGAGCATCCTTGAAGGTTGTTCCTGCGATGGAGCATGGGAAAACAAACTTTCCAGGATCATCAACCTTAGGCAATACCTTCAATGCTGGTGTAGACAGTGCTTTGATATAGAGGACCTTGATCTCCTCTTGAGTCTCTCTACAGTGTTTAAAGAACTGGAGCAATGGACGAATCTGCAGAGCATCTTCGAATGCAAGTTCTTTAGGAAGCCTTCTCACCATCTTGTTAAAACCTATCAGCTGCTCTTCACTAATGGGATCCATCAGATGTCTAGGTGGAATTGGATAGGGAACCTTAGGAACATAGACTCGGATGGTGGAGTTTCAGCAGGTTCGCTAGGAGCAGTCACTTCAGAGCTAGCAGACTGCTCTGTGTTCTCTTCTGCGACTAGAATAGTCTCAGCAAACGGCTGCTCTATTGCATTACAGTGCTCAGTCCTAGGATTTTTATCAGTTCTTCCAGGGAGCGTCTCTTGTTGCCTCTTGACACTCTCAGCTGTTTGAGCAAGCTGAACATCGATCTTTCTTATATGGATCGCAAGATTGTCATACTTGTTATTCAGCTCAGTGAACATGTTGCCCATCCTGGTGTCTATTTCCGTGGTTACCTGATTCAACGCCTTGGCCTGAACCTGCTGACCCTGCAACAGCTGTTGCATCATCATACCCAGACCCTTCAGCTCATCTGGTTGACTGTTCCCGGTAGCTGGAACAGCATGCGGATTGCTCTGCGGTTGTCGCTGGTTCTGGTTCTGAATATGCCCGGCCGTAGGTTGTTCCATGCTGAAAACGTGCCCTTGGTTGTTTTTCAGTAGCTGATCAACCTTGGCAGTCAGCTCATCTATTTTCTGGGCGTCAGAACTGTTTCCTTTCTTGGAGCAATCACTCTCCTCTTTCTTATTAGCTGAGCTAGCAGCCATGTTCTCAATCAGCTTAAACGCTCCAGCAGTGGTTTGAGTCATGAAGTCTCCATTGCTCGCAGAGTTTAGAGCACCTTGGTATTTCCAGTCCACTCCATCATAGAAAATGTCCAGGATATAATCATCATCAAATCCATGGTGAGGACATTCTCTGCGATAGTCATTGAAGCGCTCCCATGCGTCGCAGAAAAGCTCATCAGTGAGCTGTCTGAAGGAGGTGATCTTGTTCCTCAATGCAGCTGTTCTCGCCTTAGAGTAGAAATGGCTGAGGAACGCTGATCGGACCTGTTCCCATGAAGTGAGAGAGCCGGTAGGGAGAGAGTTCAACCACCGTGCAGCTTTTCCATCAAGAGAGAATGGGAATAACATGCACGTGATGTAGTCTGGTGGAACACCATTCACGCGAGTGAAACTGCAGACTTTTTCGAAGCTCTCAATATGCTCCATTGGAATTTCTGTAGAGAGACCAGAGAACACCTTTCTCTGTACTAGACCGATCAAAGCAGGCTTGATCTCGAAGTCCTGCCTGGTGCAGAGTGGAGGAACAATGGCAGAGCGCGTAGTAGGGATGTTACGCGGAAGGTTTCTCTGCCCGATTGGAACAGTCTGCGCCTGTTGTTCCTGCTGCGCGAGAGCAGCCTGTTCAGCAGCATCCTGCTGAGCTTGGATGGTCTGCTGCATTTGTTGCATCTGCTGCTGCATGAGTGCCATAGCCGCAGCGAGATCATCCTGATTGGCGTGATCACCCATAGTGGTGTCAGTTTGCCTTGGCTGTTGACGATTTGTTCTTTCTAACCTTGCTAGCTCCTGGTTGGTAAATGTAACTAACTCTCCTTGTGCGTTTCTCCGAGTATGTCTACTGGTCATGCACCTGGAACATTAGCTGCAACAAAAAGGATAAGGCAAGTTAGAGGTCTTAGACTAAATAAATAACCGAAAAATAAAGGTAAAAAGATGGTCCCCGGCAACGGCGCCAATTTGATATTACGTGTATACGCACACCAAATAACCTAATGTGCACACTACCACAATCGAATGGTATGTCGATGTAGCACTTTAGGATCGAATCCACAGAGACCAACGGTTACACTTTATCTTTATGGGATCAATACTTAGCTAAAACAATATGGGGGTTTTAAGATTAAGGTTTCGTAACAAGCAAGTAACAAGATTAATTAAAGTATTCAGATAACTAAAATGCTAGCCTAGGGTGGTTTGATCGGGTGTTAAACAAGTGTGAGCCAAACAATTATTCAAGTTCGATTAAAGACCAGTCTAGAACTCGGATCACTCAAGTAGAACAGCCCACTGTCGTGGAACTGCCCCCTATGCTGATCGATCTTGATACCTAAACTCTCGTTTGGATCAAGATGCGACAGCAAGCAATAGAGATCAAGTCCGATATGTTCACAAAACACCCTAATATCTACTTTCGCTGATTAGGGATGCAATGCTCATTCAAGTTATGTCTAGCAACCTATAACACTTTTGATGAATAGATTAAACCTAGAATCAGGCACTAAGTGGTTAACTTGATGCAAGCCTTAAGAACAACAGTGAATGAAGACAATCGATTTATAACTTATTTATGTCAAGCTCACAGATCTAACACCCTAACACCCTAGACTAAGCAAGCTGACTACTCAGCCATGGAGCAAGAAAACACAGAGATAACAGATGAAGAAAACATGTTGAATCAATAAAATAAAAGAGATAGGGTTCAGGATTCTTCTCAAGAGTGTAGAGATCCTTCTCCCTTTACAATAAGCAAATCCAACAATGGAGTTTTTGGGTCTGGTTCCTCTCTGTAAACTAGCGTAGTCTGATAAAGAGAAACAGAAAATATGATATATCAAAGCCACAGGCGGCTGGGAGAGAAAATATGGATAATTAGGGCAAATCCCGAAATAGGTTGTTGTTTCCTTAAAAATCTCTGCCGCTGGAACACTCCCTCGGAACAGTCACTCGGGTTGCTCCGCTATCCAGAACAGTCATCAAGACTGTTCTGCGTGAAAACCACCAAATTGCATTGTTTGCTGCCTCTTTTGTTCCAGCTAGTCCATCTCCCATCCAATGCAACTCCAGACCTGTAATGACTCGAAAAGGACTAGAAAGACACGATAAAGACTTGAAAACCAATTTAAAAGCATATATACAAGATGTATAAAACACCATATATCAATGACCAAAAATAGAATTTGGTATAGTTTATGACATAATATAATGATTAAGTAAAAACTGGGTTATGTATGTAGTTACTCAATCTATGAAATAGTAAACCCTATTAGTAATGTTGTTGTTAAACTTGTTTTGATAATGATTAAAGTTGTTATATTGCTAATATATCTCTGGAGATATGTTTTTGGAATGATTGAACTTATTTAAATGCCAACAATTAGTAGAATCTTTTTTCACAATTATAAGAATCTTACCATATGAGTTATTGGAAGTTATGCTCAAACAAATGTATATCATCAATTACAATAGGTCGACTAATTTTTTGTTTGACATAGTTTTTAATCATGCTTTATAAAGAAAGTAGTTGATTATCAAAAAAAAAAAAAGTAGTTTAAGCCGGTGGTGATCTTTTTAATTATCATGTTACTTGTTTAATGTATAAGGTGATGGTGGTTGTGATAATTAAAAAAAAGTGATGGTGGTCTTAAAATTTGGTGAGTTTTAGCCTATCTCATTGCATTTAATTTTTCCTCCGGAACATTTAACCGGCTATCGTAATGGGCCAGTTCGAGACTTTGAACTATGGATTAAACTTACACGTAGGTTTTTAAGTATGTTATCGGAGGCTGATTTGTTATCGGAGGCCGATTAATGAGTGGCCCTAAATACTCTGGTACTCGGTAGTAAATTTTACTTCCTGAAGCCTATTAGATACCTAGAATATGCTATATATTCTGTATCAGTACGTTAGAGTAAATATAGGGAGATCCCTCAAATATTGTAACCAATCTCTGTGTATATTGACATGATCAGAGGAGATAATTGAGCGAGCTGGAATGAAAGAATGCAAGCCATGTGCTACTCTTGTTGGCTTGAAGGCTAAGCTAAGTGATAAAGAAGGCAAAGCTGTCGACAATCCAACCGAGTATAGGAGCATGGCAGGAGCTCTCCAATATCTCACATTCACACGCCCTGACATCTCCTACGCAGTTCAGCAGATATGCCTTTTCATGCATGACTCGCGCGAACCTCATCTTGTTGCTCTGAAGCGAGTGCTACGGTACCTTCAAGGAACAAAACAACTTGGTCTTCAGCTTTTGAAACACCAGAAGATGTCAATGACGGTGTACTCGGACGCCGATTGGGCAGGCTGTCCATCAACAAGAAGATCAACATCAGGCTTTTGTATCTATCTTGGTGACAACCTCATCTCCTGGTCTGCAAAACGTCAGCCAACGGTGTCACGATCAAGCGCTGAAGCAGATTACAAGGGTGTAGCAAACGCGGTGGCAGATGCTTGTTGGCTTTGTAACCTTCTTCTCGAAATGGACTTTCACATTCCTCAAGCCACAATCGTATACTGCGACAACATTAGTGCGGTATACTTGTCGTCTATTCTGGTGCAACATCAACGTACCAAGCACATCGAGATAGATATCCATTTCGTCAGAGAGAAGGTCCAATGGGTCAAGTACGTGTGCTACACGTTCCATCTGAGCTCCAATATGCCGATATTTTTACAAAAGGCCTTCCCACAACACTCTTCAACAACTTTCGCTCAAGTCTTGGCGTGGCTGCGGGGGAATATTAGATACCTAGAATATGCTATATATTCTGTATCAGTACGTTAAAGTAAATATAGGGAGATCTCTCAAATATTGTAACCAATCTCTGTATATATTGACATGATCAATAGAACATAGATTCAAGGGAAATACTTTGTCTAACAAAGTCACTGGCTTATGTAAAATAGAGGCGACAATTTTTAATGAATACTATTGTTTCTGGAATTCTGCGGTGCCAGACAATTGTTTGCAAAGATCTAAATTCATAGAGCTTCCCTTTATTAATCGATATAACACTGCTCCCAGTTCAAGCAAAAAAAAAGTTTAAAAAGCCAAACATGAAAAAACAAAACCAAAGGAAAATAATATAGCATGTGATGTAGGGAGATAAGTTGGCGGGAACGATGGCTTGCTCCACTTCTGACATTCAAGCATGGTGGCGTTTGCAGATTTGTTGCCTATCCAAAGCTCGAGAGTGTCAGTTGATCAAACTCCATCACTTTTGTCCCCGCACATGGGTGTTGCAACTAAAGAAAGTTCTGAAACCTCTCAGCAAGTAGTCCAGCAGAAACAACAGTTGCACTATATAATTTAGCAGTGGTAATAGCCAGATCAATGTTTAACTGCGATATATGGCAACTGGTTAGATCACAGAATCGAAGAGAGGATCTTAGTTTACAGTGAAAACACCACAGTAGATTCCCCGTAGTTTTGTCTTTCCGTGCTCTTCCTATATGAAAAATGCACTTGTACTTGTTATTAATATTAATGAAAAGTTAGGCATGATGGAAGAGTCCACACCCGTAAACCATTCTTGGAATAAGATTACGCCCTGAAACTGGATCAACAATAGGATCAAACCAATCCTACCAGAAAAAGAGCACTTGCAAGATCTTAGGGATGATGGTAGCGTTCAGCAAATTCCTATTGACCAGAGCCAAATTTATAAAGGACAAACGATTGCCAGATAAATGATTCTATGACATAATACAAAGGAATATAAAGGTAGTGTGGTGGAGATCGTCAACAATTACCTGGAGGATTCACCAAGGCGGAGATCGTCAAAGGGGCAGCAAGTTGAGCGGAATTTGCAACGGAGCCTGACATTTTGGAAGGAGTGATCTATGGATCGATGGAAGAAATCCAGACTCAAACGTCACCAATTTATACAGGATTCCATTGTCGGTTTTATTTTATACGTTTAAGATTTTGCTAATAAGAGAGGGAGACGGAGAGACTCAAGAGCAACTCCATTGGTAGGAGTAGGCATGGGCATTCGGGGTTCCAATCAGGTTTCGGTTTTGTCCAATCGGGTCTCGGTTTTTCGGGTTTATCAAAATCAGCCCCATTCGGATTATATAAAAATTCGGTTCGGGACCGGTTCGGATTTTATCGGGTTCGGATCGGGATTAGTAAATCTTCAAAGAACCGGTACAACCCGGTGTACTTTCGGGTTTTGGGTTCCAACCGGTTCTTCGGTTTTAAAGTACTTGATTTATACCTATTTTGTAACCAAAACATAAGTAAAATCGGTTCTTCGGATTTAAAGTACTTGATTTGTACCTATTTTGTAACCAAAACATAAGTAAAATTGATTCAGAAATAAGAAAAAAACATCAAACATGATTATTCAAAGTCAAACGAAAGGTATACATTGTTATTGATAGAAAGAAAACCAATAAATAAAATCATAAAACGAAAAATAAAGTTTTCATGAAATGAAAAAAATTATTCAATGAAAATAAAACCAAAATCTAAAAATTTCAAGCCTCAACCGCCACTTTCAACCATCAACCTTCATGTAGTAGATAGTTATTGTAGATGTTTAATAATATCTTAGTGTATTTTGGCTACATATCAGAAATTGAGATCATGTTTGGTACAAGTTCTTTTTTGGCATTTTGAATGTTTCGGGTTCTATCGTATATCCATTTAATTTCGGATTCGGTTTGGATAATACCCATAACCCGAGATACCATAAAACAAGATCCATTCGGTATTTATGTCGGGTTCGGATCGGTTCGAATTCATTTTTATCGGATCGGGTTCAGTTCAGATTTTTGGGTTCGGTTTATTTGTCCAGCCCTAGGTTGGAGCCCATTAAGGGTTCTAACGATTAAAATAGTAGTTAATTTTGTGATTTGAAAATTTTAGAACCCTTGTTAGTGTAATTAATTTTTTCATGGTCCAATGAAAGAATCTCTTTGAGGTTCTTAAAATTTTTTTTTTTTTTAGAAATCAAATGATTGGATTTCATAACAGGGAAGAAAATCATACATAAAAATTTAAATAAAAATGATATAAAAACATATTAAAAATACAAATACAAATCATAAACGAAAAAAAAAACGATTAGTTAAAATCTTGATTTGAAACAAAATATTTTAGGTGAAATGGTAACTCATCACTTGTGCTTCACTCGGAAATGGTAAGAGAAATGGTAACTCATCACTTGTGAAATGGTAAGAGAAATGGTTAAAAAAATAATCTTATAAAGAAAAAAAAGCTTATAAAGCGTGTAAAGAAAAAAAATGCTTCACTCAAAAGAGAAATGGTTTTCTTTGCATCTAACTCATATTGGAAAGCTTATAAAGAGAAATGGTTTTCAACCGTTGTAGGAGATGGATTACATCCCTCCACAAGGCCCATCGAATAACAGGCCTTAGCCCGGCGAGTTTAGCTAGTTTAGTCGGCTTAGCGGCTAAAGACGTCGGTTCGACCCCAGAGTACTTTTAGCCGAATAACTGAGCCAATTAGATATACTCGGCTTAGAGAGAATAGTGTTGAGGCCCGCATACTCGGTCTTGCACGTCAGGGCGCAAAGGACGACGCTATTAGGGCATCATGGACAAGCGACCTATAAAAGGAGGATGAGGAGACAACAAGAGAGGACTTCTGGACAACTTACACAGTAAGCGGCTAGATCTAGGGTTTCTCGACCATCTCTTTGATCTTGTTGCTTTAACCTTTGAGCTTGTTTCCTTACTTCCTGGTCACTCTTGTAACCCCTTTTGCTTGATTCTAATAAAAACGTCTTAGTCACCCCATTTCTGAGTTTATCATTCTAATCGACTGAATCCTGTACAAACAATTGGCGCCCACCGTGGAGTGGTGTCTACCTCATCCCTTCTACTGAGCAACGTCCTTGGTCTCCTCCAGTCGGGTATCAGTGCGTATACAAATCCTATTTCAAGGATCAGACTAAGCTCTGGTTCCCGATCCCTCGGTTGATTACGTCGTATGCGTTCCGTAGGGATATTGCTATTTCTCAGCTGCTGAATGGGTCGTTGCGCATAGCCGTTATGTTAATGGTCATGGCGGCGGAGATGGACATCTTGATGAGCGTGAGAGTGTTTGAAGAGCTGACCTTCACGAAGGCGGAACCGAATGGGATTTTCTCGGTGAAAATGCGCGCGAACTACAACGTTCTGACTGGTCATCCAAACAAGACGCAGGACTGGCAACATGCGTATTTCTATGTCAAGTCCGACGAGCATGCTTTCGAGGAACCTCCTGGGGACGACTTCCGCGTTTTGTGGAATAAAGAACTTGGTAGAAATTTCTAAGTTTGTCTGATCTTTACTCGACATTCCTGACTGTTTTTATTCTTTTATGCAGTTCGTCACCCGAACACGATCGCCTACCCTGAGAAGTTCTTTGAAAGTGCTCAAGCGATCGCGACGCACAGCCACCTTCGACGCAGTAATCCAGAAGGAAGCCGAGGAAGCACTTCAAAGACCCCGCGGGATCTGCTTTGGGTTGGCCTCAATTCCTCGTTGTGTGACTATGTAGCCGAGGAACTCGCCTGAAGAAACTCCGAACGTGCACTTTGCTGGGTTCAGTTTCATGCCGTATTTGTTGAGAGTTTCGAAGCATTCTTGCAGATGACGGAGGTGATCACTGGCATGGAGCGACTTAACCAGCATGTCGTCGATGTATACTTCTATGGTGATGCCCAGCTTATCTGCAAACATCTTGTTCACAAGCCGTTGGTAGGTTGCTCCGGCGTTCTTTAATCCAAACGGCATGACCTTGTAGCAGTAGGTTCCCCTATCTGTGATGAAGGCCGTCTTCTCGCGATCATCCGGGTGCATCATTATTTGATTGTATCCAGAGAAGGCGTCCATGAAGGTTAGCATCTCGTTTCCAGCTGTAGACTCGACTAAACGGTCGATGTTAGGAAGAGGATAACTATCCTTTGGACAGGCTTTATTCAAATCGGTGAAGTCGACGCAGACGCGCCACTTTCCATTCTTCTTTTTGACGACTACTGGATTTGCCAACCACTCGGGGTAGCGAACCTCAGCAATCGAGCCTGCGCCGAGTAGCCTGTCAACCTCTTCGTTTACGGCATTCGACCTGTCGGGGCCAAGTTTGCGTCGCTTCTGGCGGATAGGTTTGAATGTTGGGTCGACGTTTAGTTCATGAGTCGTTATAGCCGGGTCAAAGCCTTTCATGTATGCCATAGACCAAGCGAATGTGGACACGTTCTTGATGAGGAAATCAAGAACTGCCTGCTGCATTTCCTCAGAAAGGTACGCACCAATCCGTGCGGTCCGACTCGGATCAGCGTCGTCAATAGGTAACTCAAGAATCTCGCTTTCCTGGGAACAAGAGGTTTATTTGGGATGAGAAATGTGAGGAGGCATTTACTCAACTCAAACAATACCTGACAACACCTCCAGTACTCGCCAAGTCGGATGTCGGTGATGTTCTATCTCTCTAGGTCGCAGTGTCACAAGCTGCAGTCAGCAGCGTATTGATAAAAGAGGATTGCAGCGAACAAAAGCCAATCTTCTACACGAGCAGGCGCATGACCGGACCAGAAACGCGATACCCAACTCTAGAGAAGATGGCTTTAGCAGTCGTCGAAGCAGCAAGAAAGCTTCGACCATACTTCCAGTCACATTCAGTGGAAGTACTGACTGATCAGCCTCTCCGAACGATACTCCAAAACACTAACAGGTCCGGCAGACTCACGAAGTGGGCCATCGAACTCGGCGAGCTTGATATCACCTAAAAGAACCGCACAGCGGCAAAGTCTCAAGTCCTTGCGGACTTCCTAGTTGAATTGGGCCCAGAATTGGAGCAAGACCTCGCACTCCCGAGCCCAAACTGGACACTGCACGTCGACGGATCCTCGACTAACAAGGGAGCAGGTGCCGGAGTCCAACTACAGTCCCCGACCGGAGAGCTAATCAGGCAATCTTTCAGCTTCGGCTTCCCTGCATCAAACAACGAAGCGGAGTACGAGTCTTTAATCGCTGGACTCCGCTTAGCAAAAGTCGTAAAGGCTAAACGCCTAAGCGCCTATTGCGACTCTCAGTTAGTCGCCAGTCAGTTCAGCGGCGACTACGATGCCCGTAACGATCGGATGGACGCCTACCTCAAGATAGAGCAAAGCTTAGCAGCAGAGTTCAAATTCTTCGAACTCGTCAAAGTTCCCAGAGGTAAAAACGTATGCGCCGACGCCCTCGCGGCCCTCGGCAGCAAGCTTCGGGATCAGGTGAAACGAACCATCCCGATACACCGCATCGAGAAACCGAGCATCGATATCTTAACCGACCAAACCCTCGTTATAGCCCCGGTCACCGAACCCGCTACTCTAGACGACGACGGATTTGGTCCTGACTGGAGAACCGAGTTCATCGACTACCTCTCAAAGGGAGAACTCCCAAAGGAGAAATGGGCATCCCGCCGACTAAAAACACGCAGTGCCCATTATGTCATTCTCGACGACGAACTACATCGATGGACCGCGAGTAAAGTACTCCTCAAATGCATTCATGGCGACAAGACAGCAAGGGTTATGGCAGAGACGCACGAAGGCGCCGGCGGAAATCATTCGGGCGGACGTGCACTAGCGATCAAAGTAAGAAGCTTAGGCTTCTTTTGGCCGACGATGAACGCAGATTGCGAGTCTTACGCGAGATGCTGTGACAAGTGCCAACGGCACGCACCTAGCATCCATTGTCCGACTGAAATGTTACGAACAACGACCGCTCCATACCCGTTTATGCGATGGGCAATGGATATCATAGGACCCCTTCCCTGCTCCCGCCAAAGACGCTTCATTCTCGACCTCACCGACTACTTCATCAAATGGATCGAAGCCGAAGCCTACGCCCAAGTCACAGACAGAGAAGTCCGCGGCTTTGTCTGGAAGAACATTATCTGCCGCCACGGTTTACCTTATGAAATCGTTACTGATAATGGATCACAGTTCATGTCGGGCAACTTCAAGGAGTTCTGCAGCAAATGGAACATCCGACTAAGCCCTTCCACTCCTCGCTACCCGCAAGGTAATGGCCAAGCAGAATCCTCCGACAAACTCATCATCGACGGCATTAAGAAACGTTTGGACCTGAAAAAGGGTCATTGGGCCAACGAACTCGACGGAGTCCTATGGAGCCATCGCACAACAACAAGAGGATCGACTAAATCGACACATTTTGTCCCTCGCCTACGGCGTAGAGGCCATGGCTCCCGCTGAAGTTAATGTTTCAAGCCTCCGACGTTCTAAGATGCCTCAGTATGTTGAACTCAACAAGGAGATGCTACTCGACGCCCTCGATGAGATAGAAGAACGACGAGAGCAAGCTCTGCTGCGCATCCAAAACTATCAACATCAGATAGAGAGTCACTACAACAAAAAGATCCGCGCCCGACCTTTGGAACTCGGTGACCTTGTCATGCGCAAAGTGTTTGAGAACACTAAGGAGCTGAACGCCGGTAAACTCGGCGCCAGGTGGGAGGGACCTTACAAAATCATCAAAGTCGTCAAACCTAGCGTTTACCGACTTCAAACATCGCGCGGCAAAGAAGTTCCTCGAGCATGGAACTCAATGCATCTACGACGTTTCTACTCGTAGGCGTATTATCCCAAAAAAAAAAAAAAAAAAAAAAAAAAAAAAAAAAAAAAAACCCGAGTAGATGCACCCCCGTGGTCACTTCTACTCGACCGAGTAAATGCGCTACTGACGGCCACTTTTACTCGGGAAACACGAACTATGAATGGCTTGATCCTCAACCGAGGTACGTAGGCAGCCTTAACAGGTCCAGCTGTAACATGTTCTTTGCTTCGAACAGCTCTCGTACCTCCAGCAGGAGGTATGCAGACACTCACGTTCCATTGTCTAGCAATGTCCTGATCAGACACTTGGCTTAAGGACCCAACGGCCGCGAGTCACCTATGCTAAAAGAGCATTGATCGACCAAACAGAGTGAATCTTCGCCTTTTCTCGACTAACGGGTAACAGATTAGCTACCCAATTACTCGATAGTCATTGAGGAAACGGACGGAAGAACCTTCCACTCTTAGACTCAGTTCCTTGTTTTTGAATTTGAATGATGTACTTAGACATAACCTCGATTGAAATACAACGAGAACTGGACAAAGCCCCTTAGCGGGTTGTTTCGTTATATATTTGCAGATGTTAAAGAAAAATTGCAAGTACGGATAAAGAACGCAATAAAACACAAATCTATTTAAGTCTGCTTAAAATAGCGACTAGCCGACAAAAGAAAAGTGTGTTTAACCATACAACAACAAGGTCTGTCAAAGACCACATGCGCAAAGGGAAAAGTTTAAAAAGAATACAACATAAGAAGAAAATCAAGTTGCAGAGTCTTGGTCACCTTCACTCCGAGAAGCTGGAGGGTCGACTGGAGCAACCGGGTCCTCCACCTGGGTAGGAAAGTTTTCCTCCTCAACTTCCTCGACCGTCTCTACCTCGTTAGGCGGCGGCGGCGACGTTTCTTCAGCTCTATCACCTTCCTCCTCCTCGCCGTCTTGTCCTCCAGAGGAAGAATCTGAGACAAGGACAGGATCTTCAGTGCCCGCGTTCTCAGTCCCCTTTTCCTGAACCAGGGTATCGTCTGTCTCGGGAACATCCTTTTCAGGGATCTGATCCAGGTTCTCTTTCTCTGGACATTCCTCGGGAGCATCCTTCTCTAAAACCTCGACATGTTCAGTCGGGGCTGATGTGACATCAACTAAGGGTTCTTCGGACGGATCCTCGACGACTTCGCGCGAAGTGATGAGCTGAGAAGTCGTCTCTGGCCTGATCAAATTAACGTTTGACCCGTAAGGATCAAACGACGCTCTAAACCTGTCCTCGACAAAGCGAGAAGGAAGGACCAGGGGAGAAAGAGTGAGGTTGCTATCAGACAGCGGACCTACGTGAAGCTTGGTAGCCTCAGCCTCATGGAATTTTTCCTGCTCTTTGAAGACGTCGATCATCTCTTGCGGGATCTCAGTACCGCTGTCCCTTATCATTTCAAAGCATTTTCTCGTTCCTGAAGCCTGCCCATACAAGTTCTTCGCCTTCCCAAAAGCTGAATGGATCCCACAATTTTCCTATGTGGACATGTTTAGGAGAGAGTAAAAACTCTCCTATTATAATATAGATTTTGTTAGAAGATAAAGATCAAAACAAGATAATTATCCATCCTGGACACTTGTCTCATTCTTGGAGATTATGTATTAGTCATCATCCAGATGTCATTCTAATCGTTTTGCCTTATCTTTAATGTTTATAAAATCACCGACTTGTATCAACTATAAATAGGAGTGATGACACTTTGTTATAGACAATCTGAAATAAAAAGAAAGACATTAGTTTTTCACTCTCTCTCACTCATACAACACAAACACACCACCACATATAATAACATAATTATTTACAATACGTTATCAGCATGAAGCACTGACCAACTGAGATTTATTATTTTGAAAGTTTTTAAACCAGCCGAGGCTATGCCTTCACGATCAGATGATCACATGGTAGGATTTGCCTCCGTGAATTGAAAAAAAAGGATCACGTGGTAGGCTTCGCCTCCGTGAATTGAAAAAAAAAGGGTCACGTGGTAGGCTTTACCTCCGTGAATTGAAAAAAAAATAAGGTTACGTGGAAGGCTTTGCCTCTGTGAATAAAAAGAAAAGGTAAAAAATGGTAGACCAAGTCTCCTCGGACCTTGAAATAAGCAAAAGTCAAAATGGTAGACCATGTCTCCTCGGACTTTGAAAAAAAAAGATCAATATGGCAGTCTTTGACTCCTCGGATCATGTGGTAGGCTGAGCCTCCCGATTTTATTTATGCTATTTAAATTTTTGCAATTTAATTTATGCATTTATTTTATGCTTTTAATTTCTGCATTTAAATTCTCATCTTTATTATAATATTATTCTATGAATAATGTTATCATGTGAGTTTTGACAAAGCTCAAAATAGATGCCCTTGGTATTACGAGAAATAATTATAAGACTTGGGCAGTGGATGCAAAGATGCGCCTGAGAGAAAATGAGCTTTGAGAAATCATCGATAAGTTGAAACGATATCGGATGAGAAAAGAATAAATCCACGATAATTTACACCACTTCAATGATGGTTTATAAGATGAGGTGTATCATGAGAAAAGATCTAGAAGATCTTTGAATAATTAAATCTTTGAAAGAAAGGATTCAATAAATAGTTGGAGTTGATGAAAATCCTCCTTGAATACTGAAAAAAAAAGGAAAATGAAATCATGATACTAAACCATCAAGTCGGTCCTATTAGAAAAGTACAAGGGTGTAGATGCGGTTGAAACCCCCTATCGTGGTCGTGGAAGTGGACGAGGAAGAATATTCCGTCCATGCGAAATAATTAGAACTTCCACGAAAATAAAATTGGTCGGGTGATAAAAGGCAAACATAAAAGGTTTGCTATAGATACGGCTAGAAAGAAAATTGGGTATGTAGTTGTCGTATGCCAAATATTTAGCCGATCTATATCGAGAATTAAAAAGAAAAAGAGAAAGGAAGTATATTAAACTTTTTCTCTTATGAGCCCGAACCATCTTTCATAGCTTGAATACTCATGTTGATGTGATAGACTTTCTGGGTGAACCAGAGAGTATCAGTGATATAATGATTATCTTCCTGAAGAAGATTTTGAGATTCAGGATGGAGATAGAAATACTTGGCAGATATTGGATCATCGTACATGACTAATAAAGGTAACAAATATTTTCTTTTTTCTCAAAATAAATAAGTATAGTATCTAGTAATATAAAAATTACTATTGCTCTAGAGGAGCTTATGATGAAAAGATATGCATAAGAAAAAGATGGCAAAATTATAAATGAATGGTAAACCTGGAGTTTACTGACATTATTGTGAAATGTTGAAAAAGCAGAAGTTTTTCACATATAGCATGTCAAGAAAATAAAGGAAACCATCATGGTGATGAATCATCAAACAAGTTCACAATATGTGATTTCTTTAAGCAGACCCCAAATTAAGATCTCACTCTAAAGGATTTGAAACATTATTCATCCCAAATGGGAAAACTGAATATGTTATTGGTTCTAGAGTGAGATTCAGTGCAAGATTTTAGACATGGAATGTCATCATCTCGAGGGAGAGAATTAAAGAATCATAGTGAGTGGAACATTGAGAAATTATGTTCGCACATGAAAAAGAACTTGATAAAATAAATTCAAGTAAGATGATCCCCATGATCGGGTGTAAACATGCAGTTGTGCATGTAATAAAGACATATACAATCCAGAGGGATAAGGATAAGGATAATTAGAAATATGCTCGCAAGTTTGCTAGAAGCATATGATAAGCTGATGAAATGAGATATATGAAATGGATTACAATGAAAAGTAGGATAATCCATTTCCAAAATGCCTGCCAGACGTTTTGATGAAATAATTAAATCTCATATTCCAGCTGAAAATTCTCCAATAAGAAAATAGTGTCCTAAACGAACGATATATGAGTCTATGGCACGCTAGAGACATGATAGACCACTTTGGTTCAAAGAGTCCTCGAAAAGGAGCAAAAATATAAATAGAGGATGAATCTCATGATGAGACCGTTGATATGGTTAATATTACAGTCAGGTACCTGGCTAAATCATCGATGATGATAAAGAGATCTCGATTAACCATATCAGTACGGATAAAAAGATGGAACCAAAGAGAAAATAGATTGTCGACAATAAAATGAAAAAGCGCTATATAAATAAGGATTATAAATCTACCTCTATGTATGAGGGTAGAGTGAATTGATTGGCCATCAATTCGATATAAAGCTCGTTAGAAAAACAAGAGATTTTTGGACAAAAAGTCCAAAGTATAGTTCTCCAGAGAATGAAATGAAAGATGACCTTGAGGTATGAAAAACGGCTTGTTCCGAGGTCACTGGAGAAAATTTAAAATAGATGCAATATATTGAAATGTCTGGCAGGAGAAAAATGACTTGAGTTGCATCTTGATATTTAGTAGTCCCTGGAGAGTTAAAGATGTTCTCGGGAATGTATAAAACTCTGGAAGAGTTAGAGCAAGTCGTATATAAGGTATCTTGAACCGGTAACTTGTGATATGTTTATGGCACAGTTTGATGATTGCCATAAGGATGAGTTCCCAGTGTTAGGGGGAGGAATTAGAGAAATTCCTAAAGAGATTATATGGTGTATACAGTTGTTGTTACACTTTGGCTCCCCTACGAATCAAAGAGAGCTGAAAGTTCAGAAAATTGTACATTTGCAAACCAGTTACCAAATGTGTTCACAAATACGACATGATATACCCGCTGAAAATGTTCCATCAAGACTTGATGTTCCTAAAGAACAAACTGATGGTAACAAAATAAATGAACCTTGGGTTCAGTTAAAGAGGGAGACTAGCGGGTTCTAGAGATAATAACTCCCAAAAGAAATTGGTTAAGAAAATTTGCAAGGTTCCTGAAGAACCTGATACTGAAAATATCTGAAAGAAGACATAAGTCGAAAGGTTCAAAGAGAACCTGATACTGAAAGATGTCTGAAAGAAGACATAAATGGTAAGGTTCCAGAAGAACCTCATATTATAAAATGTCTGAAAGAAGGCATAAGTGCAAAGGTTCCAAAAGAACCTGGTATTAAAAAATGTCTGAAAGAAGGCATAGACGAAAATGGTCAAGATGAACCAAATAAAGATGATCCAGATGACGAAAAGAGAACAGAAAAGTATGAGATTTCCATCAACTACACCCTTGATGAAAAGTTATAAGATAAAAGATGTTGATGGAATGTTCTCCTTTTCTGTCCAAAGAGATCGATCATAAAAGTGATGATCCCGATCCAAGGTCCATTTTGGAATGTTAAAAAGACATGATTGGGAGGAGTGGCAGAAGGCCATTCAAATTGAATTATTCTCCCTAAATAAAAAGAATGTCTTTGGACCTATAGTCATAACGCCTGAGAATATAAATCTTGTTGGGTATAAGTGGGTATTCGTGAGAAACATAACACGATATAAAACCTGATTAGTTGCCCAAAGATTTTCTCAAAGACCGGGAATTTATTTTGAGGAAACGTATTCCCCAGTAATGGATGCAATTACGTTTAGATTTTTGATGAGTCCAACGGCGTTTAAAAATCTTGAGATGCATCTCATGGACGTTGTGACTACATATTTGTATGGATCGCTGGATAACGATATATATATATGAAACTCCCTGAGGGATTGAAAATGTCAAGGGCATTGAAAGAAAAATCCAGGGAGATTTGTTCGGTCAAGTTACAGCGATCACTTTATGGATTATTGCAATCCGGACGCATGTGATGACCCGAACATAATTAGAACTCAAAAGGAGGTTGATGATGCTCGAACTCATATGAAAGAGGAGTTCAAAATGAAAGATCTCGGCAAGAAAATTTTTTGTCTTGGGCTCCAGATTGAGCATCTCCGAGAAGAAATAATTGTGCATCAATCAAACTATACGAAAAGGTTATTGAAACGCTTTGGTATGAATAAAGAGACTCCTTTGAGTACTCCAATGGTAAATAGATCTCTCGATGTTGAAAGAGATGTTTAAAAGATCCAGGTAAGATTTTATATATATACGTACTTTGGAGATGCTAATGGTAATAAAGCATATGTGAGCTTATATATCTTGCGAGTTGTATTTGATTAAATATACGTTTAGACACTAATGTCTTTGCAAGATACATCTCATTTCCTATTTATGGAAATTAGAATGGCGTCGAGAACATGTCAGTTCTCTCCAAGGTACGTATTGATTCAGAATTGGTTTATCCTAGAAACTTCGAGTTTGGTATGGTTTTGCAGATACATGCAATTTATAAAGTCGAGCGCAAACCGGATATGGTTTTACAACTGGTGGAACCGCAATCTCCTGGCGGTCCCAGAAACAAACTCTGGTTGCAACATCTTCGAATCATGCAGAGACTATTGTGCTTCACGAAACATGTCGAGAATGTGTGTGGCTTCGGTCAATGAGTCACCACATACAAGAATCAAACAGATAGTCAACGAGAAAAAGCCGACGAAAATATTTGAAGACAATTCGGCTTGTGTTGCTCAACTCAAATAATGCTACATTAAGAGTGACAGAACAATGCACATCCTTCCAAGATTTTTCTCGTACATAAGGGAGCTTGAGAAAAATAAAGAAGTGGACATCGAGTATGTACGGTCATGCGACAATCCGACTGACTTGTTAACAAAAGCCCTTCCCACTACAACATTCTGAAAACAAGTTTATGGTATCGGAATGCGTCATATGCGTGACCTGTAACAAGAAAGCTTGGTCCACTATTCTCAGGGGGAGATTACAACAGTATACTCTTTTTTCCTTGTCATGGTTTTTGTCCCAATGAGTTTTTTCATGACTAGGTTTTTAACGAGGCATTACGTAAATACCAGATGGATAATCAAGGGGGAGTGTTAGAAGATAAAGATCAAAACAAGATGATTATCTATCCTGGACACTTGTCTCATTCTTGGAGATTATGTATTATTCATCATCCAGATGTCATTCTAATCGTTTTGTCTTATCTTTAATGTTCATAAAATCACCGACTTGTATCAACTATAAACAGGAGTGATGACACTTTGTTATAGACAATCTGAAATAAAAAGAAAGACATTAGTTTTTCACTCTCTCTCACTCGTACAACACAAACACACCACCACATATAATAACTTAATTATTTACAACAGATTTTGATTTGAAAGTATAATATGTAACATAAATAATTTCAAAGGAGTTAGCTCATTAATCTATATTGGAGTAAACAAAGTCGGAAGACAACCTGTTCATTGGAGTTTGAGATGAAGGAGTTGAGATCCTCTATTGAGACAAGCTCTTTCTTCTTGATTCCTTGGAGAGTGTCAACACAAGTATAAGCTTGAGCTGTTGTAGCTCCAACACTGCATATAGCATGTTATTACGATTAAAAAACGGTGAAATTAAGTTATTACTTGAGTATGATGTTCTTACCTGCTGACAAACTTTGTTATTTCAGGGATGTTGGTGTTAAAGAAGAACCTAGTTCCTTGTGTGGAGTTTAAATACATATTCCCTGATCAGGAAAAAAACACTTGTGAGCTAAAACTGCATATAAGGAATTTTTGTATAAAATTATATGTGAACATCCGAGTAATTGAGGAAGCAGATGACCCTTACCTCCAAACAGTTTAGGATTAACTGTGATCACCAACATTACAGACTGGGGTTTATCCCCTGCTTTCAAGAAGCCTCTAAAGTTTGATGCAGCCTCATCCCTCAAAGACAAGTAGACAGTTACATCCCTGTCGTAGAAACAATTAGAATACGGTTTCAGCTGATCATAGAAGCAAAACCAAACCGTGAACTAATGAACTATAAGCAGTAGGTTGGGGTCATGTTACACGCTAAAAGAGTTTCATTATCGACCAAACATGCAACACAACTTTGGATCATAACAAAAGTTTGAAAGGAAGTCTAGCATAACGTACGGTTCGATTAAGAGGCGGACCACAACCTTGCTTGTGGCTGCATTGTTCTTGAGGTCGGATCCCTGCACAGAGCGTATTTCACCCACAATATTTGCGAGTCCGAAACTACTTTAGCGATGGAGTACAATGATAAAACCTAAACTGCGATGAGCAATAAAACACACCGGGAAGCTCTAGGTTGGTGTTCGCAAGCACTTGAAGGTGGTCGTAACACCGCACCATGAACGTTTCGAACTTGATCACAGGAGCGTCCGTTTGGACCTCAACAATACGCGTTGAAGGGATGAAACCGATCACGAACTGATTCTCCGTGATCTTGTACATGTGAGCGACCCGTGTAACTTCAAAACGGTTCAATCTCACAATAGAACCGGTTTTAAAAGATGGCCGATACTGGCTGGCCCGATTAGCTGGAATGAAACCGTGAATCACTGAGTCCTGTAAGAAAATAAAAGAAGATCATTAGTAGCTCATAAATAAAACTCATAGACAAAACTAAAAAACAAGAAGAAACGTTTTCATATCTGAACAAAGGGGAAGCTCTGTTATAGTTTAAGATAAAAAAACAAAAGAAATAGGTTTGAAATAATCCTCACCAATTCATCCAGGAGGAGAATGGTTATGCCCATGAAGTCGCCATTTTTGTTGATTTTCCGGGAATCCGAGAACCGGATGAGGCGACCAACAACTGCATGAACTGTCTTCCGAGGCGAAGAGATTCGAACGTGGAGTAGGCGACGGCGACGACGGCGTTATCGACGGGAGCTGCAGATGAAGCCATTTTTGTAATAGAGTTTAGACTTACATGAACGTTAAAAGTTGAGAAGAAACGTTTGAGACTATAATGGAATAAAACCTCAACTATTGACACATACATAATTAAACTCTCATGTATTTTTATAATGAAATAAGTCCTTAAGTAAATTCTGTTAGAAAAGTCGATCCTATGTCTTAACTGATGTTTAAACCCAAACATTTTTTTTGCCTAAAAAACGACGAAGCTTAGCACATAAGCAACAAGTTTTTATTTAAAGCACACATAGTCTAGGTTCTAACAATATTTTTACACCCGACATGGCAAACTCATCAGTTATCCAATAAGTAATCCAGTTTGAGTTTTAAGATATATCTATTAATTTAAGATTTGATAAAATCTGTCAAAACCATTTAAACCCCGCAACTCTGCTATTGGTTAAACCACCAGACAAACTAGTAAATATTTTTTTTTCTTATATTATTAATTTATACTAGATTTTGACCCGTGCAACCCACGGGTGTTTGTTTTCACTTTTCTATACATAAATTATTGTTTTAGAACATAAGTGGTATATATTTTTAATGTTAATCATATACTTAAATATTTATATAACTATTTCAAATACAATAATTTTATAATTTACATGTTATAATTAATTAATTGTTTAAACCTTATGTATTTGCTACTTCTTATTATATGTTTATCTTATTGTATTTGCATTTAGTTATTAAGCAAATAAATATTCATGAAAAAATATATTTAAAAAATATTTTGTATTTAATTTATGCTAAATTCTGATCCGTATTTCAAAACTGGATTTCTTTTTACCAAAATTTTTATGCTTATTCATTTTAGATAATTTATTATTGTATATATAAAAGTGTAAGATATGTTAATTTTTAGACATGTATTATATAGTTTGTTAATTTTAGGGAAATTAGGGCACATGCACATAACAAAAAAAAGAAATAAAGTGTATGTCCATAACAACAATTAGGTTAGAGTATTCTGTGTATTTTATGTAATATTACTTATTTTACCCTTTGAACAATCTCAACCATTGATTTTTATTTTTCTTTTGTTTTTTTTCATTTTCTTTTTTTCTTTGTCTTTTTATTCTTTTCTCCCTTCAAATTTTATTGATGTATATCTTTTAAAGAAAATATAATTAAACCAAATTATTATGTTACTAAAAATATACATATTTTTTTACATATGGCATAACTTAAAATTTTTAAAACAGATTTTTAAACAATATCGGACAAAAATTATACTATACTATTTATTAAAATAAAATAGTACATTTAATTGTGTTACTAATATTTATAGTAGTATATTATTCTATTTACGTAAATAGTATAATTTTTTGGAGCTCCCCCCTCTTTTTATACTTCCTTCTTTCTTCGGTTCTCTCTCCACCTCCTCCCTCCTCTTCTTCTTCTTCATCCATCCTCCTCTTCTTCTTCTTCTTCCTCTCTCCTGCCCTTGCTCTTACTTCTCATCCCTCCTTCTTCCTTCACCTCCTCCTCCTCTTCCTCTCCTCTTCTTCCCTTGTTGCTCCTCCTTTTCAAATGCATGCTACTTTTGAATATTTTTCTATACTATTTACTTAATATACATAATACGGTATAATATGTTTATTACGTTAGATGTACGTGACACACGCTCGTAAGGAGAATAAAGTCAAAAATATGTCAAATTGACCCATCAAATAGTGATTACTGTAGTATAGCTATATTCTTTATTTTATGTTCTCTTATGTATATACACCAAATTCTCCCTTAATTTTAAGTTGTTCTATCATCATATTATATTTTAAATAAATAGTTTATATTTATGAAAATAAAATTTATAAATTTATCAATTGAATATAATTTTATCATATTTATTTTAGTATAATAATTATATTTTAACATGATCATGACTATAAAAGTAGAAAAAATATGATATAATTTATTTATTTTCATTTCTAAACGATAACTTAAAATACATTAAGTTATTGTTTAAATATTACACAGATTTATTAGAATTTTTAAAATATAATATATAAATATATATTATATTTAAAATGAAAATATATTATGATTAAAGTAGTTACAAAGATTTTATATTATTAACTTTAAAGAAATACATGTTAATTTTTATACATGTATTATATAGTTTGATAATGTTAACCCATCTTACCAACATATTAGATTTTATTTTTGAGTATAAATATTTTATAATTACGAAAATAAAATATATAAATATATAAATTTAATACAATTTTATTATATTTAGCTCAATATAATAATTTATTATATTTAGCTCAATATAATAATTTTAATTTAATATGATTGATTATGATTATATAATAACTAAAATATTATAGATTTTTTTATTTTTCAATTTATATAACTGAATATATTAATGTATAATAATATTTTAAACTAATTTCGAAATTAGTGAAAATATTTAAATATAATTTCGAAAATGAAGATCTTGTAAAAATCTTTTTAAACAGATTTGTTAGAATTTTAAAATAAATATATTTATATTTAAAATGAAAATATATCAAAAGATACTATGATTAAAATATTTTAAAAATTATATTTATTATTAGTATGAATTAAAATATAGTATGAATTTCTATGAATAGGTCCATTAGGTCCATTTTTAAAAAAATCACACATGAATCAAGGTTGTGACTTCTGTTTTAATATATAAGATTACTAAAATCTGTGTTGTATTCGAAACCAAAAAGTAGGTTGTTTTACTCTTCCTCTGCTCCGCAGATTTCCTTTTCATTAGATGATGTGATTTTGTATCATTTTTTTTTGTTATAGACAACCTATTAAATTTTTATTTTTATTTTCGTTTATTTTAGATCAAATCTAATTTATTTTACAAATTGTAGATTAAATTATTTTTAAATAATTTTTATGAGAAATTAAAATAAAATTAAAATAAAGAAAACCAATATTTTGTAGTTTTTAATAAAATTCTTGCCAGTATATAATTTAGTAGATGCATAATTGTTTTTTTTTATTTTTAATAAATTATTATTTTATTTCATTTAAATGGTATAAAGAGGAAAAATGGTAGGGTTAAACAGATTTTTGTAGGATTCACAAGGGCTGGGCATAAAATCCGTAACCCGAAATCTGAACCAAACCCGAACCAAAAAACCCGATCCGAAATGTAAAAAATACCTCAATAGATCTTGTAGGGTGTTATAAAACATATCCGAACCCGAAGTGTTATTAACCAAACCCGCACGGATAACCCAAAAACCCAAAAAACCCGAAAACCCAAAAAAATATCCGAAGAAACAGATCCGAATGTCTAAATTAATATACAATATAAATATTTGAAACATAAATATGTACTTTAAATATTCAATTTCATATTTATTTGGGCAAATAAACCGAACCCGAAAATCGAACCGAATCCGATCCGATAAAAATGAATCTGAACCGATCCGAACCCGACATAAATACCGAATGAATCTTTTTTATGGTATTTCAGGTTATGGGTATTATCCGAACCGAACCCGAAATTAAATGGATATCCGATAGAACCCGAAACATTCAAAATGCCAAAAAAGAACTTGTACCAAACATGATTTCAATTCCTGATATGTAGCCAAAATACACTAAGATATTATTAAACATCTACAATAACTATCTACTACATGAAGGTTGATGGTTGAAAGTGGCGGCTGAGGCTTGAAATTTTTAGATTTTGGTTTTATTTTCATTGAATAATTTTTTTCATTTCATGAGAACTTAATTTTTCGTTTTAGGATTTCATTTATTGGTTTTCTTTCTATCAATAACAACGTATACCTTTCGTTTGACTTTGAATGATCATGTTTGATGTTTTTTTCTTATTTCTGAATCGATTTTGCTTATGTTTTGGTTACAAAATACGTTATATTTTTGTTTTCTTGATCAATAAAATAATATATTTGATAAACTATTCTTGATTTATTGTATTACTTTATATTTTTGTTGTATCAAGAATAATGTTAGATGATTTTATCCTAACAAATAGCAAGAACTGTAAAAACTTACAAAATCATTGGGAAACCATATTAATATTATGTAAAAGAATTAAAATATTTATAAAGCTTTATAAATTGGTTATAAAGTAATGTATTAAAATTTATAAATTAGTTTTAAAGGTTTATATCAATTTAAAATGATGTATAAATGATAATAAATATTTTAAAACATTTAATATCTTTTAGTGATAAAACTCCTCAACTATTTTTGAATCGTAAAAAACCCTTCAACTAAGTTTTCAATATTATAATCCTTTAACTTATAAACCGTTAACATATGTTAATGAAATTAAAGTTGAGGGTTTATTTCACAGGATTTTTAGTTGAGTCTTTTTTTTACGATTCATCTTTAGTTGAGGGGTTTAATTACTAAAAACCCTTTATTTCACAAGATTTTTAGTTGAGGGCTTTTATTACGATTCATCTTTAGTTGGGGGGTTTAATTACTAAAAAAGTTCTATTACAAAAATACTTGAGGGTCTAAATATGAATGGACAAATAGTTGAGGGTTTATTCCATTAAATTCTCTATTGTTTTTTATAGAAACCAATGCCTATCCAATTTTATTAACTTAATGAGCCCTATATAAGTGGTTATCATGCAAACTGGTTAACCATACACTATATACTAAGTAGTAATCCGCGCTATGGATGAAGTGAAATAATTTATTGTATGGTATACTAAGAGATTTGTTGTAAAGATTTTTTTGGGGTTGGACATTCATATATTTGTTAAAATATTTACAAATTTTGGTATGGATTCAAGTTCAGGGTACCCATTTTAGTTATGTATTTGTTAACAAAAATTCAAATATATTTAAATCCTCAAAATCCAAAAATAAAATAATATAAAACATAAAAATTGGAACAATTTAAGACTAAATATTTAAATTTGCATAAAAATGAGTTCAATTTAAATATTTGGATGGAGAACAAATAAATATTCTCAGTATTTTGAACATTTTATGTAATCTTCAGATATGTACAGAGATAATTTCAATTCACTAACACAAAGGTTAAAAATGCAAGAACTAAAACAGAGCTGATTAAAAAAATAGTGTGAACACATTTAATTGTATATTGTGGAGAAAAAAAATTAGTATGTGAACGCATTAATTGTTAAATGATTGTGAAACCAACACATCAGCATACTTAAATTGAAATTGATGTGAGACTAACACGTAGCGAATATAGTGTGAGCTAGATTTTGATCCGCGCTTTCAAAGAGCGGATTTATTTTTCTCGTAATTTTTTTTTCTAAAACTGAAAAATATTTGTGAAAATTATTATATTCATATATATTTTATTATATTTTATGGTAAGATTAAAATTATCATATTCCTTTTTTTTTATTTTATAAATGAGTATTTATGTTTACAAAGTGGTATTCCTCTAATCAATTAATTTTTTTATGTATTGAATTTTTTTCCTAAAGTTATTTTTTACAGATTTAACTTGATAATAAACTATTATATTACTCTTTTAATAAATATTTACATATTTCATTATAAATATTTCAATATTTTATGAAAGTTTAAATTATATTGATAAAAAGAAAAATCTAATAATCATGTGTTTAATTTTTATAGAATGAACGAAAAAAAGATTTTTTAGTAGTTATTATTGTATTCTTCATGGCCAAGCTAAACGACATAATGCATTGTCAAGGATTTTAAAGAATACCCAAATATTAGTTTTTAGGAGAATTTGCCAAAACTAACCCACAACTTGACTTTAACCCCAAACTTATACCCAAACTTGAATCAAATGTAAAACTAACCTAAAAGCCTTATGAAATTACAGCCCAGCCCCTTGTGACCAAACAAAAAAACAGAAGCTATTTTTACGAATATAGCCCTAGTAAGTCGTCTGAGTCGTCTGAGATGTTGGAAGTCGTCTGGACAACTTCAAAGTAAGTCTTCTGGTGTAGCTGATCTTAAAAGAAAAATTTATAAATTTCTTAAAAAATATTTTGATAAGCGAAAAATTAAAATCATGTAATTATAAACAGTTTTAAGTGATATAAATTACAATATAACAAAATTGAATTGTTTTCAACATAGATGAGTGTAGGTAGTGAATCATGGTATTCTTTGGTCTAGGGTTTGGCAACATATGTTGTAGTATTGTATGTATTCTTAGGGTTAGATTTTGGAAAGCTTAAATATTTTTTTGAAAAATTAATTTTTTACCTATACGTGTTTATTTTTGTTTATAGTAAACACTTTTGAAGTTTAATTTGATTTTATGAAGTGTTTAGTTAGTTAATTACGTTTAGGGATTATGTTTAGGGTCTAGACGACTTACATTCCAGTCGTCTGGTGAAGAAATTAAAACAGACGACTTACATGTAAGTCGTCCAAATATTCCCGCCAAAAATTTAAAAAAAAATTATTCTCCCGCTTAAATAATTTAAACCAGACGACTTACTTGTCTGGAAAGTCTTATATTTTAGTTTCCCGCTAAAAATATTTTAATTTCCCGCTAAAAATATTGAACTCTTCTGGACGACTTACAAGTAAGTCGTCTGAATCAAAAATATTTAACCTAATTGGATTTTTTGTCTCCCTATATAAAGAAAAATTTACACATTTTCTCTCCTCCTCTCAAATGGCTGCAACAAAAATGTAATGTTCATCATTCTAAAACTCTTCAACCTCTCTCTAATCTCTTTGACTTGAAAACACCAAACTTTATATGAATTTTTCAGTTTTGTCTCATGTATTTCTTACTAATCTATCTCTTTTACAGGTTTTTAATCAGATGGTACTCATCTTCCACTAATTTAAAGGTAGATCTATTAATTTTAGATATGTATTTTTGTGTGTTCTATAAAGGTAGATTTATCTAATCTTCCACTCAGTTTCTCTATTTTTAAGTCATTTCAACGTTTTTGGATATGCAGGTTTTTCAGATCTGGATTTGAAGTCCAGATGACTTCCATGAAGTCCAGACGACTTCGAGGAAGTCTTCCAGACAACTTCCTGGAAGTCGTCTGGAGTCATCTTGACTTCATGGAAGTCTTCTGATGAAGTCTCCCTTTCATAATAGATCTGAGTGTTTTGATAAGTTTTTATGTCTGATTTTTCTTCATTTGGTAACTTCTTGCTGTATAAAGTTCTTACATTTTTCCCAAACTAAAACTCTCCAAACCCACTCTAATCTCTTTGACTTGAAAACACCAAACTTTATATGAATTTTTCAGTTTTGTCTCATAACTTTCTTACTAATCTATCTTTTTTGCAGATTTTAAATCAGATGGTACTCATCTTCCACTCATTTAAAGGTAGATCTATTAATTTTAGATATGTATTTTTGTGTGTTCTACAAAAGTAGATTTATCTAATCTTCCACTCATTTTTTTCTGTTTTTAAGCCATTTGAACGTTTTTGGATATGCAGGTTTTTCAGATCTGGATTTGATTTGCAGGTTTTTCAGATTTGGAAGACTTCTGGGACGACTTACCTATTAGTCGTCTAAAATATAATGCACTAGAAAACTTCCAGGAAGTCTTCCAGACTACTTCCACTTCAGTCGTCTGGACTTCCTGAAAGTCGTCTGGACTTCCTGAAAGTCGTCTGGACTACCTGAAAGTCGTCTGGACTTCCTGGAAGTCGTCCGGAAGTCGTCTGGACTTCCTAAAAGTCGTCTGGATTTCCTGGAAGTCTTCTGACAAAGTCTTATTCCATATCAAGTGGAGTCCAAGCTTGTCTTTTTAGAGGAATGATCTATAATAGTTTTGTTTGTGGTATGTTTTGTGAATTGCATGTCTACTCTTTTAGTTATGAATGTTTTGTAAAATCAGTAATAATGTTTCCTAAGATGTAATACATGTGCTAACAATATGTTTACACATTTACAAATCAATGAAATAATAGACTTCATTAGCCTTTTTCTTATCTTTGGATCTCTCGTATACAAGAATGTTGGTAGCTTCATATTGATACAATATTTTAAGAAGCATTTTAACCCTTCTTCCAACTCATAACAATAATCATCATTATTGTTTGTAACAATAATACTTAAGAGATGGAAACAAACAATAGTAACTAGTCAAAGCATATCATATTTTTTATAAGTTTGCATATCATAATTTTTACTTAGTCAAATTTAGTAAAACTAAGGTAGAGAATATATTTTGTAAATATGAGTTTTACATATCTTGAAGTTACTTATCACTCTTAAAAATACAAGTTATTCAAAAACTAACGTAGAAGACTTAAAAACTAGCGGAGAAGACTTCAACTGAAGTCTTCTCGGATCAGTTAGAAACTTTAATTAACGTGAAAGTTGGTAACCTCATAAATACCACCAATTAAGTTATAAATTTCATTCAGTAGCCCAAATATTCATTAATAAACATGAATTAACAAGAAAATGTTAAAAAATCTTTATAGTTTTAGAGAAAATGCAAGTTTATTAAACGTTGACGCAGACGACATCCACGGAGGTCATCTAGTAGACTTCCAGAGAGTCATCCATTTAGGTCGACGCGGACGACTTCAATCTAAGTATTCAAGATGACTAAAATATAAGTCGTCTGGTCAACGCAGAGGTTATTTTTGCAATTGACTTTGAAATCTGTTATTTGACACGACAGAAAAATAAGTCGTCTACTTTTGTTTGGTTAAAAAAAAAACTCAGAAAAAGCTAGACGACTTATATTTCAGTCGTCATAGGTTAGTTTTGCATTTGACTGGATTATTTCAGAAGTTTGACTTTCATGGACGACTTACATTTCAGTCGTCTCATGAAAATTAAAATTTCAATATTTTTTTTAAACTAGACGACTTACAATTAAGTCGTCATAGGTTAGTTTTGCAATTGAAAAAAAAACTTCAATATTTAATTATATATAGACGACTTACAATTCAGTCGTCCGTCAGACGACTTACTTGTAAGTCATCCAGGATTTACGAGGTTTGACCAGAGTCTCGGAATAAAATCATGGACGACTTATATGTAAGTCGTCTGGGTATAATTAAATATTGAAGTTTTTTTTTCAATTGCAAAACTAACCTATAACGACTTAATTGTAAGTCGTATAGTGTTAATAAAATATTGATATTTCAATTTTCACCAGACGACTGAAATGTAAGCCGTCCGGGAAAGTCAAACTTCTGAAATAATCCAGTCAAATGCAAAACTAACCTATGACCACTGAAATGTAAGTCGTCTAGGTTCTTTGGAGATTTTTTTGTAACCAAACAAAATCAGACGACTTAACTTTCAGTCGTCTCAGAAAACAGATTTCAAAGTCAATTGCAAAAATAACCTCTGCGTTGACCAGACGACTTTCATCTACTACCAGACAACTTTCCATGTAAGTCGTCTGACGAACAGATCTGGAAAAAAATTTGATTTCATACCTTAAATTAGTGAGATAACTTCCTTAGCACACATAAGGCTTCTCCAAGCACACATAATCTTAAACGAAAGTGACCCACCCATAATCGTTAGCTTCTATGACTTTATGAACCATAAAAAATGTAAAATCAAAATCTTGGGTTTTTTTAGCTCAATGTGGAGAGAAAGTGAGAGATATGTTGTGTTTAGTTCATGAGAATGGAAAAAAGAAGAAGAGTAACTCGATTTTGGGAGCATTAAGAGCATTAAATTGGTTATTCATGGTGGTTAGGGTATTGATGACAATGGCAATCTTGTAATTACTTGAAGATGATGAGGGTGAGAGAGTAAAAATGTCATTTTCGAAAGAAAAAAAAATTGATGGCATTTTCGTGAATTATATGAACTTGTGGGGTGAATAAGGCAAAACCAATTTCCAAAAAAAAGGAGGTTAGTTTTGTGTTTGACTTTAAGTTGTAGGTCAATTCTGCAAAAAATCCTAGTTTTTATGCGTAACAAATTTGGAATATACTATTGGAATCGAATGTTTAAATTATCCATGAGTTCTTAGTCAAAAACTTTTTTTTTGTCATCAACTTTACAGACTCATATTGACTCTGTGAACCACACTGGGAGATCTTGATCCATGTGAACTACAAAAGATGTTTTCTTCTTAGCACTGCGGGCTAAGCTATCTGCCTTCTTGTTTTGCCTTCTTGGTACATAAATAATCCCTGCTCGGAAAAAACTCTCTTTCAGGCTGTTTATATTTTCCAAATAACTTGCAAACGCTGGCCATTCTTCTGGTTCTGAAACCATCTTCACCAATTGAGAACAATCTATTGCAAACGTAACCTGAAATTGTCGTAAGTTTTTCATGCATTCCATTGCCCATAGTAACGCTTCCATCTCTGCATGAAGAGGAGAGAGGGAAGCCCGAACATTCCTTTCCCCCATCAAGCCCTCAAATCCTTCTAAGGTATTGTACCATCCTTGACCTGAAAAAAAATCATTATCTTCCCAGGAACCATCCGTAAAACACCATCTTCCTGGAATTGATGGAAGAATCATAGCCTCTACCTGTGGAGTCCTCTTTTGGTCATTCAATATTTGTGCCTCAACCCAGAGTTTTGATTCCGTTTCTGCCAATTTAAGGGTATCCAGAGATCCATATCCAGATTACTAAAGACTTTATTATTTCTTCCTTTCCAGATGTACCATAGTATCCATGCAAATTGATGATATTCCATCTGTGGAACAACTCTCCAAAAGAGATGATATGTTCACAAAGAGAGAGCTTGTTGGGAACATAGCTGAATTTGTTGGAATCTTTGAAAGAGCCCATACCTGAAGTGCAGGAGGGCATTCAAAAAAACATGGTTGATCGATTCCTCCTCAGCTCCACATCTTGCACAACAGATATCTCCGGGTATCCCTCGCATATGCAAATTCTTCTTAACTGCTATGCACCCTGTCACCAATTGCCATAGAAAATGCTTAATTTTTGGTACACCGTATTTTCCAACAATATGCCTTCAAAATATCCACCGTGGGTCCAAACGCTAATGGTGGTTTTTTATCTTGGTATATTCTTTCAACCAGATATCCAGATTTAACCTTACATTTTCCATTATTTGTGAAATGTCATCCTTCTTGATCTGCCATCCGAGTTTTACTCAGTGATATACTTTCTATCAATTTCACATCTTGTGGGTCCACCAAAGCTCGAAGCGCCAGCGAATTCCATCTTCGCAAATGAGGATCAATAAGAGAATCCACTGTAAGGTCTGCGTAAAGATTGTGTTGATTATTATTAGCTGATCTCGGACGAGTGGTTGGGAGCCAAGGATCATTCCATACGGATATAGAGGATCATGTTCCCACCCTTTTGATTAGTCCTTTGCTTACTAGAGATCTAGCAGATACAATACTCCGCCAGCCATATGACAGAGAATATGAACGAATAGGATCCAGAGGTGCATTCCTGTAATACCGACCTTTAAAAACTCGATAAAATAAAGTATTTGGCTTCTCTATCAGCTGCCATAATTGTTTACCAAGCATCGCTGCGTTGAAATCAGTGATATCTTTAAACCCTAAACCTCCATCGTCCTTACTAATACATACTTTATCCCATGATTTCCAATGCATTCCTCTTATATTACCGCCAGGGCTCCACCAAAATTGTGCTACCGCACTCGTCAGTTTTTTTTTGCAGTAGCCTTGGGTAAATGATAGCAAGACATCACATGATTTGGCAAAGCCGTAATCACTGATTTGATGATCACTTCCTTTTCTCCTTTCGTAAAGAACTTAAAAGTCCAACCATTGACCCTATTATTTAGCCGATCTTGTACGAAAACAAAAACTTTTATTTTAGAACCCCCAAAACTTTCCGGCAGGCCTAGATAAGTCAAAAACATTTAAAATATGTATTTAAATGTTTTCTAATTTAAATACTATATGAATTTTGGAATATACTATAAGAATAAGATATTATCAAATTTATCAAAAATATTATTGATAGCATTTTCGCGAATCATTTTCTAATTGGTAAATTATAAAAAACAATTTAGGGTTTAGGGGTTGGATTGTTGGGGTTTAGAGTTAGGGAGGCAAACAGTAAAAATGGATTTACGTTAAACATATTATATAGCAAGACATTTAATATGTCCACGGGCCTACATTAAATAACCCATTAAAAAATTCAATAAAGAGATAATATAAAAGGAAAAAATCGAGAAGTATAAAATAACTGAAATGCCGTTAGTGAAGTTGGTGATTTGATTTTTATTAAAAATGAGTGGCATTTGTAGTAAATAAAAAGATAGTGTAGGGATTTTTTTTTTTTTTTTTGACATCGAACGGCCATTCTATTACTCAAGTTTGAGGTGGTCTGGGTAACCAGACCGGAATAGAACAACCAATGAAAAGTAACTCCCTATGGAAGGATCTAGCATTCTTAGCTAAAAAATCTGAAAACTGATTTCTCGCTCGTGGAACATGAGTGATGCTAAACTCCGGGAAGCATATCCGTAGCGTCTCTATCCTCTCCAATTCTGTCGCAAAGCTAGGCCACGCATGAGGATCATCTAACATTGCGATCAGCTCCTTACAATCCGTCCCAAAGCGCTGGCATGTCGAGTGCTGTAGCATATTTTCCATTGCCCACCGTAGCGCTTCTACTTCCGAATGCAAGGCTGATTCTCGTCGAGGAAGATTCTTCATCCCCATGAGCTGAGTATTTCCCGTATTGTCCATCCAAACCCATCCAAGTCCACTGAAGTTGGCAGATGTTGTCCAAGATCCATCCAGCAAGCAAATATTACCCAAGCTTATGACTTGAGGGTTCGCTATATTAGTCTCTTGTACCATAGGTTGTGCCACATCGTTCGCATCAAACCAGGCCTGACATTCACTCTCTGCATAGCGGACTAACTCCAAAGGATCTCTATCTATCCCCTTGAATAGTTTATCATTCCTAGCTTTCCAGATATACCAAATTATCCAGGGAAAAGGATCTCTGTCTTGTTCCGGCTCAATAATAGAGTTTTTTCTCCAGAATAGGTAGTCCATATTGGCGTAGACACTTGGTAATGGAAATACCTCTGGGCTTGTTGGGGTTACCGATAAGGTCCAAGCTTGTAGCGCTGGCGGGCATTCAAAGATAGCATGTGTGACAGATTCTTCCAATTCTCCGCATCTTGGGCAGTAGTTATCACATCGCATATTACGTCTTACTAAATTCCTTGTTACTGCAACATGCCCAGTCAATAACTGCCAAATAAGATGACATATTTTCGTAGGCGCTTTTAACTTCCAAGCAAAGGCTTGAAGCTTGGTAATACTCGGTTCCAATATCTCCTGTGCTTCCGCCGTCTTCAATAAATTCTGGGCCACCCAATATCCAGATTTAACCGAGTATTGGCCATTCCTTGTGTAGCTCCAGCAAAAAGTATCGCGCCGGTGAGATGAACTTATGGCCAAACTCCTTATAAGCGGTATGTCCTCGGGATTTACATAATTCTACAATAATCCCACATCCCACTCCTTCCCTATCTGATCAATGAGATCGCTTACTCTCATGTTAGGATGCATTACTGGTGCCACAGGGACAGCCGGCCTCGCTGGGATCGTTGGGATCCACGGATCCTCCCACACCTTTACTTCATAACCTGAGTGTATCTTCTGTCTGATTCCCAGCAATAACAGCTTCCTTGCAGCAGAAATGCTAGTCCACACATAAGATGGGCAGCTAGCAGAGTTTACTCTCAGCGGTGAGGTTAATCTGTAGTATCTCCCCTTCAAGACCCGAGCGACCAATGAGTCTGGGAATTGAACCAACCTCCATAGTTGTTTTGCCAACAATGCCAGATTGAACTCATGGATCATACGAAACCCAATCCCTCCTTCCTCCCTTGGTAGGCAAACTTTTTCCCATTTCGCCCAGTGAATTCCTCTCTTTGGTGGGTTTGAACTTCACCAGAACCGTGCGATGGCACTAGCTAGGTTTTCACCAGAAAGTAGACTTCGATAAGTCGTCCTTATCAGAACTTCCTTCCCTCCTTTTGAAAGCCACCTACCCGTCCATCCATTTACCCTGTGCATTAACTTGTCCTTGAGGAATGCAAACAATTTGCATTTGGATCCACTTATATCTTCTGGGATACCTAAGTAGGTTCCCATCCCTCCTTCGTTTTGTATACCCATTGCATCTTTGATCTCTTGCCTGGTATTTGCATTGATCCGCTTACCAAGAGTAAGGACGACTTATCGAAGTTGATACATTGGCCAAAAGCTTTACCATATTTCCTGACTACTTTCATTACTTCTTCACATTCACGGGGCTCCGCCTTACAGAAGAAAAGGCTATCATCAGCAAAGAGAAGGTGAGATACCGAAGGGCATGCGCGTGTGACACGCATCCCCGTTATCTTCCCTTGATTCTCTGCATGATTAAGAAGGCTAGCGAGCGCTTCCGTGCATAGAATAAAGATGAAAGGAGACAAAGGATCTCCTTGTCTTAAGCCTCTACCAGGAACGATATTTCCTCTTGGTTGACCATTCATAAGCACCTTATACTTTACCGACGTAATGCATCGCATTATCCAGGTTATCCACGTCTCTGAGAAACCCATTTTGCGCATGACGGCTTCAATGAATGACCACTCCATTCTGTCATATGCTTTGCTCATGTCCGTCTTAATAGCCATCCTTTTACTGCAACCACTTGGTTTAGTCCTCAGCGCATGGAACATTTCTTGGGCAATCATAATATTGTCTGAAATCTGTCTCCCAGCAACAAAGGCTGACTGGGTCTCTGAAATCAAGCCTGGTAGCACTTTCTTTAATCTCTGGCATAAGACCTTCGAAATTATTTTATAGCTTACATTACACAAGCTTATTGGCCGGAATTGAGCCATATCATTCGGCTTGGCCGTCTTCGGGATGAGACATATATTTGTATCATTTAATCCATTCACCACCGTTCCCTCGATAAGGAAGTTATTAACCATAAGAGTTAAATCATCCTTTACAATATCCCAGAATTTCTGATAGAATAGCGCAGTCATCCCATCTGGTCCTGGAGCCTTCTCTGGATGCATAGCAAAAAGAGCCAATTTGACCTCCCATTCCGTTACCGGAGCTGTAAGGTTCTCATTCATTGCCCCAGTGATTGTCATAGGAACTTGAGCTAACGCCTCTTCAATGTCCTCAGGGTTAGACGATTCAAAGATCTGTCTAAAGTAACTAGTAGCAATGGCTACTAAACCCTCTTCATCCTCAACTATATTTCCATTCACATCTTGGAGCTGCGTAATTTTATTCCTGGCTCTTCTCTGTTTTGTTAGTGCATGAAAAAACTTTGTATTTCTATCCCCCTCTCTTAGCCAGAACACTCGACTCTTCTGTTTCCAGAATATTTCTTCTGCTTTAAGAGCATTAGAGAGGTCCTTCAATGCTGAGGCAATTTCTTCAGTGGTAGCATTGCCATCCGCATACATGCCCTCCACTTTCTCTTTCAATTCCTCCACCAGTCTCGCAGAGTTGACATTATGCTGCCTCCTCCATTCCCCTAAAGCTTTTCGACAGCTAGAGATATGTTCCATAATAGTCGCTTCTGGAGGTAAATCAGGAGATTTCCATCCCTCCAGGATGACCTGCCTTAGCTCCTCGTTGTTTAACCATCTTTTATCAAACTTAAATTTTTTTGATCTCCTCATTGGTTTTACGAGTATATCTGCGAGAACCTGACGATGATCCGATCCCCACAATCTCATATACTTGACACTCGAGTGAGGAAACTTCTCATGCCAATCTGCATTTCCTACTGCCCTGTCTAAGCGACATCTAACGGTCATTCCACCTGCTCTTTTACCTACCCATGAAAGCATATCTCCCGTGAAAGGGAACTCTAGCATTCCACAATCACTAAGCATCTGCTTAAAAGGCAGGAAAGAACTATCAGCCCGTTGTCTTCCTCCTACTTTTTCATCATGACCCGTAATTTCATTGAAATCCCCTATCATAAACCAAGGTCCAGATCTTGTTGTTGAGAAACGCGTAAGACGTTCCCAAACTTGATCACGTCTTTCTAATACAGGATCCCCATAAACAAATGTCATATAGACTTTTATTCCATCAATGACTGCCTCAATGTCAATCATACGGTTATTCGAAAATAAAACATTAACTTGAAATTCATCCATAAAAAATAAAGCTAAACCTCCGCTGAGACCAAGTGGCTCAACAGTAAACAAATGATCAAACCCTAAGTCGGCCTGAATGTTTTGCAACATCAGCCTCCTGTTCTTTGTTTCAGAAAGGAACACAAGTCCTGGGCGATGCTTCTGACACATCTCCGTAAGGCGTCGAACTGTGAGGTCGTTCCCAATCCCCCGACAGTTCCAACTGATTGTCTTCATTGTTGGCGTCGCGATGAGTATTTGGAACTCATCAAACCATCATGTTTTGACGCCTTCTCTTTGTCCTTACTAGAGCCATTATGACGTTGTGGCTTTTCACCACCCTCAGCTACATGAGAGACTGTGGCCGTTGATCGTTTGCTTGGAGATCCCCTACGAAGGATCTCGAACTTCCTGTTATTAATGCCCAAAGGGGCACTACGTTTCGCACCCAGCTTCTTAGTCCGTGATGACCTCGAGCTGCTACGCCGTCCCATGTCCTGAAGAGACCGCAGTTGAGGTTGTCTATCCTCCAACTCCATAAGATCTAAGCCTAGCAGGTCCTCGCCATCATCTCCATCAGCCATCAGTGTACCATCAGACTGTTCCATTATCTCCATATCACTCAGCGCCCCAATGATAAGGTCATCGGCATGACTCGGCTCGCCATTAGGGGAGAACGCGAGAGCTCTAGCCTCACCCCTATCACGTAAAGTAACGTTTTCCTCCATAGGATGATCTGCACGCACCGGAGTCACAATGGTGCTTGCTAACTTTCTGTTGCTTGTTTTTGCACCACTCCTTATCGCAGCCGAATCAACTATGGAACGTGATTTGTGCTCAGGAGATTGTTCATAAGGAACTATCTCACCGGACGTAGCTCCTCGAATCATTGCATCCTCATCAACAGCAGACTGACCCCTTCCCACTTCATGCGTCTTCGGTTTCACTTTCCATGCCTTCTCGTTTGGACGCGCATAGGGACCAGGATTAACCCGTGCCCTACCATACCTGTTCCTCCCTAAATGATCGTCTCTGCTACGGATAATCCTATCCGAGTGACGACCCCGACTGCTGTCGTTCTCCCAGTAGCGAGGCCCCTGTCCTCGCGTACTCTTATCATCATACCTTACCGGCTTAGACGTATAATATCGTGAAGATTGCAGCTCCCGGTTCTGCAGCGACGACTGCTGGGAGGGTCAAGCATTTACCAGGGCATCACGACTCATTTATCCTGAGCCCGCTGCACTCGGGAAAAAATAGATACATTAGTGACAAATGATTCTCTTTTAATACATAAGGATTAGTTAAACTCAGCCACAAACCATTAAACAAATTGTATCAACGTTAAATTATCAATTTACCTTTTCCAGCATATTTTGTAAAGAATTTTATAACTTGAAGAATGCAAATATGATCATATATAAAACCAATTAATCACATACAAACCAGGTTATCATAAACTAAATAAGAAACCTAATTTTTTTCTTTTTGTCAACAAGTAAGAAATCTAAATAATTTTTTTTTTTTTAATCTAAATAATCTTACTTATCATATATATTATATATATTGAAATAATATCACTGAATTTACTTTAATCAACTAAAAAAATTTCATAGATTACTTATCAAATATGATCATATATCAAATCTAAATAATGTTCAACAATTAAATTATTAATATTACACAATATACGACATCAAATATTAAAATAAAATAAAAGTTAATTTATATATGATTAAATAAAATGGTTGTTATTGATAAAAATGAGTAAACAAAAAAAAAACATAACTATCAAATATTCAAAAAAAAAAGAAAAGGAAGAAAATAGCTAACTAAACATTTTATCAAATAAATTAGTACAACACAATAAACATTTGTTGTTGCGTTTACAGCACATCTCTGACTCTCTCACGTAACTCTCTCCTCTCCAGTCTTCAATATATAAAGCCACTTCATCTTCTCTTTTCTCGAAACATAACTTTTACCTCTCGTCTCTCTCTCCTTCTTGTCGTAATCTCAAAGTACGAATCTATGGCCTCAAAATCCATCGTCGTTTTCCTCCTCCTCGCTCTCATAGCTTCATCAGTAATAGCTCAGGCTCCGGGACCATCTCCAACAAGATCTCCTCTTCCCGCCACTCCTCCAATATCACAGCCTCCAAGAACCGCCGCACCAACTCCATCACGCGTCACTCCCACGGCAGCTCCCACCTCCCCTCCGGTTGGTTCACCCACCTCCACCGTCGCTTCACTGTTTGTACGAGATTCAGCTGATTAGAAAGATGAACTTCAAGATGGGGTGACTAAAGACGTTTTTATTAGAATCAGACAAGAGATTACAAGATTGTCGGAAAATAAGGAGACAAGATTAGAGGTCTAAACAACAAGATCAGAGTGATCGATAGGAAACCCTAAATCTAGCCGCTTAGTGTGTAGGTTGTCCAAAGTCCTCTCTTCGTTGCCTCTTCCTTCCTTTTTATAGTCCCCTTGTCTGTGATGCCCTAATCGTACTGTCCTTTGGGCCCTGTCACCAAAGGCCGAGTATGCGGCCCTTGGTACTGTTCCCTCTAAGCCGAGTATAATTGATCAGCTTGGCCGATCAGCTTAAAGTACTCTAGAGTCGAGCCGACATCTTTAGCCGCTAAGCCGACTAAACTCAGCCGAGCTTGCCGGGTTAGGGCCTGTTATTTGATGGGCCTTGTGGAAGGATGTAATCCATCTCCTACAATAAGTCCCCCCCAGTTCACTTGTGAGCGGCTTGTCAGTCTCAGTGAATTTGTGGGTCAGGTTCGTTCATATAACAGGTCCTAGTGCCAGTGACAGCTCGCTTCGCCAGTATGTGGTTTTAGTCGCGCGGTATATCTAGTCGCTCCAAGCCGCGACTTCCACGATGCATCGTGTTTTACTCGGGAGGCAAACTTCTCGAACTAAGAGCTCGGGGATCGACACAAACCGGTTAACTTCGGCAAGCCGGTTCAGATCGCAAACCGGGTATTGGTTTTGGTTGAATTTCTCAATTGGAACCGGTTCGAGCGAGAAACTGAACCGTCGCGAGTAAGATTTTGGGCATTTAGGCGGCCTTTGAAGCCCATTTAGGCCTTTGTAGACCTAATGATTACACTTCGGAGAGTGTGCCTTCGTTTTTGCTATAAATAGGCGCCTCTCCTTTGCTTTCTCTCATTCTTCTCTGCAGACTCAGGTATTCCACTTTCTCTCCCTTCTCTCTACTTTTATTTTCTCTCTCTAGATAAGCCTTCTGTAGCGTAGGGTTTTCCGCTTAGGATCTAGCTGGTTTAGTCGTCCCCCCGAGTAGAAAGGATATGGCTTCAGGGAATCGGTTATCGCGTGAGGAAAAAGGAAAAGATATAGCTACTTCGCCGAGCCCGGCTAGGGATGCGGACGGGGGTCCGTTGGACGATTTTGACATAATCCATCGTGACGCTCTGCGGGATACGGAGAACATGAGCCTTTCCCAGCGTCTTTTGGTCGCTGACGCCCATAGGCAGTTTCGCGAAGAAATCGAAGAAAACGCTGAGGACGAGGATAGAGAGGCGAGTGGTTCTGAAGCGCCTAGCCTAGTCGTAAGACCCAGGAGACGGGCTCATCGGAGGGCTCGTTTCGACCAGTCAGACCGTCTTCCCGCACCGAGAAGTGTTCCGTTCGACGAAGTAGACTGCCGCCTGTGATATACCACCCCGGTGGGATTTTCGAAGAACTACCTTCGCTGCCTCCCGAAGCGTTACGCGACCCGCGAGTTCAATCGTGGGGAAACGTTTTCAGTTCCTGTTCTTCCAACGAGGCCGTGAAGAATTTGCTAAGGGAGAATGGTGGCGCTGGAGTCACCTTCCTTTTTCCGTCAACCGAGCAGCGGCCGTGGTCGCCACCAGTTGGTTACCAATGCGTGTACGAATCTTACTTCAAGGATCAGACGAAGCTCTGGTTCCCAATCCCCAGATTGATCACGTCTTACGCGTTTCGTCGGGACATCGCCATTTCTCAGCTGCTGAACAGGTCGCTGCGCATAGCCGTCATGTTGATGGTTATGGCAGCGGAGATGGATGTTTCGATGAGCGTGAGGGTGTTCGAGGAGCTGACTTTCACGAAGGCGGAGCCAAACGGGTTCTTTTCAATAAAGATGCGAGCGAGTTACAACGTTTTGACGGGTCATCCCAACAAGACGCAGGATTGGCAACGCGCATACTTCTACATTAAGTCCGACGAGCATGCCTTCGAGGAGCTGCCGGGGGACGATTATCGCGTTTTATGGAATCAGCAACTTGGTAGAGATTTGTCTGTTTACTCGTATTCCGGTTGATGGTTCTAATGCTCCCTTTTTCTTTTGCAGTTCGTCATCCCAATACGATTGCCTATCCCGAGAAATTCTTCGAAACTGCCCAACTGATCGCGACGCATAGTCATCTCAGGTGGCCGGATCTTAGTCGGGAGTGGATACGTCGGCAGCAAGCTAGGATCGCTAGAGGTAAAGTTGCTGTTCACCTTAGGGAGATGCTCTTGAACCTTTTTCGTAGCTTTCGTGTCTGATTTCTTTTGCTTTTACAGTTGACTGGGAATCAAGACTTCCTTGTGTACTCGGTCCCCGCAAATCATGTCTCTCCCTGTTTACTCGGAAACAACAAAAGCCCCTCAACAAAGCTAGAAAGATGGAGGGAGTTCCCGACTTGAGTGCCCTGTTGAAAGGGAAGCTTCAAATGCTCTCAACGAAGTCGTCTTCTGCCGGTGCCTCAGAGGTCAGGCCTGTTCCCGCAGATGGAGATGCGAACTCTGAGCCGCCAGCTCAGAGTTCCCCAAAGAAGAAGGCCAATAAGGCCAAGAAAAGGAGTGTCCCTTTGGAGGAGGCATCATCCTCTGCTGATGCCTCTGAAGTCGCGGCTAAGAAGAAGAAGAAGAAAAAGGAGAGCAAGAAAAGGTCTCGTGAGGAGGCTTCTGTTGAGGTTTTGGAGACCTCAACTGCCGCGGGGGATGATGATGCGGAAAGAAACGATCCAACCGATTCTACTCGGGGATCATCTGAGGAACGTCCCAAGAAGAGATCGAAGAAAACGACCGCGGAAGACGATGGGACTTCTGCTCCCGGGATCCCTTCTAGAAGTGGGGGACCGGCTACCGAAACCGGAGATGACTCACGGGATGAATCTCCGTTGAGTAGGGGAGCCCCTTCTTCTTCTGCGAGGAAGACGGGTGTTGAAAGCGGAGGTTCGCTTCTGCAGAAGGCGGGAGGAGGAAGAGGATTTCCGGATCGCGTAGAGTTCCTTTACGACGAGGCGACTCCGTTGGTTCTGAATCCACTTCAATGTGATGAACTGACCCGTCAGATCCGTGGCGGGACCAAAGAGTTGCCGCCGATCGACGGCTTGTACTTCAAAAAGGAGTACATTGACGCGGCTATGGCGAGCAAACGGGTAAACTCGCTTTCCCTTATTTCCCTTTTTCTTTCTTAAAAATTTCCTAAGTCTTTTATTGCTTTACGCAGAGCGATGGGAGTATGAACTATCTTGTTGAGAAGTACGATAGTACCCTCAAGCAGACGATGGTTCAGCTAGGCGCGTCGGAAAAACTTGCGCGGACCCGGCTAGGCGTGATAGAGAGGTTACGCGCTGAGAACAAGAAGGCTAGCGACAAGGCGGCCAAGGAGAAGGAAGTCCTCCGGGTCAAATTTGCAGAGCTAGAAGACAAGTTAAAGTCTGATCGTTTTGCAAAAAAGGATGCTTTACGCGAGAAGGCTCGTCTGGAGCGGTTGGTTGCTTCTCTTGAGAAGGAGAAAACTGAGTTAGAGGGGGAGAGGGATGCCGTTGTTGGAACGTTGGTCAAGGAGAGGGAACGCTTGAGGAACTCTAGGATTCAGGAGGTTACTCGTGAAAGAATCAGAGTCCAGACCGCTATGACAGACAAATCTACTCGCTCTTTTGGCCGAGTAAAGGGCTATCTGGACCATCTTAACGCGTTGGAGAGGGCCAAGAGTTTATACGGGCAAGCTTCGGGAACCAAGAAGTGTCTTGAGATGATAAGAGATAGCGGCACGGCGATCCCGCAGGAAATGATAGACATCTTCTCGGAGCAAGAGAAGTTGCACGAGGCTGAGGCCGCTAAACTTCGCATCGATCCGTTCTCAGAAGCTGATTTCGCCCTCTCTCCACTCAACCTCCCTTCTCGGTTCGTAAGCGAGGAACTGATGGGGACTCTTGATCCGTACGGGTCGAAAGCTGGTCTGATTGGCCATGAATCGGCTTCCGAACTGATTACTTCTCGTGAGGCCGCTGACGACCCTATTGACGAGCCAATGATTGATATTTCATCTGCTTTGTCAAAGCGCGTCACTGTCCCTAAAGGAACTGCGGTAGAGGAGCGTCCCAAAGAGAACGGCCCCGAAGTAGGCGGCAGTGCGGCTCAAGAGGGAACAGGGGATGTAGCCGTTGAAGACCCGGTCTTAGTTTCCTCGTCTGAGGAACGAGAAGACGACGAGGGGGGCAATCAGGAAGAGGACAGGTCATCTCCGGCGCTTATCGAAGAAGCGGCTTTGAACCCGTCGGCCCCGGACCCTCCTGCGCAGATTGAAGTCCTCAACACTCACATTGCTGAAGGGACTATGGAGTCGCCTGACCTGGATGTATCGAACAAGGATGATCAAGACGCGGTTGCTTGATTTTGTTTTCCTTGTTGTATTTGTTTCTTTGGATGCTATCATTCGTGGTCTTTGGTGGGCCTTTGTTGTTGTATGACTTAGACATATATTTCTTTTTTGTTTTAGTCGGCGTTTTCTGGTGTTTCCTTATCTGTATTTGCAATTTGTCTAAGTAGTGTTTCAGTTATCCTTACTGTTTCGCGATATACTCGGCTAGAAACGTTTAGATTTCTGAACCTTAGCTTTTGCAAATAGATAAAGAAACAAAACCGCCAAAAAGGGTTCGTTCAGATCTTGTTATATTTCCGATTTGAGATCACGCCTAAGCGAGTATTCAAGTTTCGAAAGCAAGGGACTGAATCTAAGAGTGGAAGGTTCTTTCGTCCGTTTTCTTAGTGACGATCGAGTAAACAGGTAGCTAGTCCGTTACGCGTTAGTCGAGGAAAGGCGAAGATTCACTCTATCTGGCCGGTCAATGCTCTTGGGCATAGGTGACTTGCGACCGTATGGTCCTTAAGCTAAGTGTCTGATCAGGACATAGCTATGGACAAAGGGGCATTAAAGTCCGCGTGTCCTCTGCTGGAGGATTGGGAGCCGTTAGAGGCGAAAATCATTGTTTACTCGATTGAGATCTAAACAAGGT